>NW_027650405.1:0-77500 GCF_965287045.1 Carcharhinus amblyrhynchos
ATGGGCAATAAATGCTGCCCAGCCAATGATGTCCATGTCACACGCATGACTTAAAAAAAGAACAAGTTCTGTTCTGCAATTGCATTCTTAACCTTTGTAACGTTGACCAGAATGTAACCTACCATAGAACACTACATTACAGAAACAGGCCCTTTGGCCCTCCTTGTCTGTGCCAAACCATATTTTGCCTAGTCCCAGTGACCGGCACCTGGACCATATCCCTCCACACCCCTCTCATCCATGAACCTGTCCAAGTTTTCCTTAAATGTTAAAAGTGACCCCGCATTTACCACTTATCCGGCAGCTCATTCCACACTCCCACCACTCTCTGCATGAAGAACCACCCCCCCTAATATTCTCTTTAAACTTTTCCCCCTTCACCCTTAACCCATGTCCTCTAGTTTTTCTCTCCCCTAGCCTCAGTGGATAAAGCCTGCTTGTATTCACTCTATCTATACCCATCAAAACCTTATACACCTCTATCAAATCTCCCCTCATTCTTCTATGCTCCAGGGAATAAAGTCCTAACCTATTCAATCTCTCTCTGTAACTCAGCTTCTCAAGTCCCGGCAACATCCTTGTGAACCTTCTCTGCACTCTTTCAACCTTATTTACATCCTCCCTGTAATTAAATGACCAAAACTGTACACAATACTCTAAATTCAGCCTCACCAATGTCTTATACAACCTCACCATAACATTCCAACTCTTATACTCAATATTTTGATTTACAAAGGCCAATGTTCTAAAAGCACTCTTTACGATCCTATCTACCTGTGACGTCACTTTTAGGGAATTCTGTACCTGTATTCCCAGATCCCCCTGTTCTACTGCACTCTTCAGTGTCCTACCATTTACCCTGTACGTTCTACTTTGGTTTGACCTTCCAAAGTGCAAACCTCACACTTGTCTTCATTAAACTCCATCTGCCATTTTTCAGCCCATTTTTCTAGTTGGTCCAAATCCCTCTGCAAGCTTTGAAAACCTTCCTTACTGCCCATAACACCTCCAATCTTTGTATCATCAGCAAATTTGCTGATCCTATTTACCACATTATCATCCAGATCATTGATACAGATGACAAACAACAATGGACCCAACACTGATCCCTGTGGCACACCACTAGTCACAGGTCTCCACTCAGAGAAGCAATCCTCCACAACCACTCTCTGGCTTCTTCCATTGAGCCAATGTCTAATCCAATTTACTACCTCTCCATGTATACCTAGTGACAGAACCTTTCTAACTAACCTCCCATGCGGGACCTTGTCAAAGACCTTACTGAAGTCCATGTAGACAACATCCACTGCCTTCCTTTCATCCACTTTCCTGGTAACCTCCTCAAAAAGCTCTAATAGATTGATTAAACATGACCTACCACGCACAAAGCCATGTTGACTCTCCCTAATAAGTCCCTGTCCGTCCAAGTATTTGTAGATCCTATCTCTTAGCACTCTTTCCGATAATTTACCCATTACTGGCATCAAACTTACCGGCCTATAATTTCCCAGATTACTTTTTGAGCCATTTTTAAACTGTGGAATAACATGAGCTATCCTCCAATCATCCGGCACCTCACCCGTGGATACTGACATTTTAAATATATCTGCCAGGGCCCCTGCAATTTCAACACTAGTCTCCTTCAAGTTCCGAGGGAATACTCTGTCCGGTCCTGGGGATTTATCTACTCTGATTTGCCTCAAGACAGCAAGCACCTCCTCCCTTTAATCTGTAAAGGTTCCATGACCTCCCTACTTGTTTGCCCTATTTCCGTAGACTCCATTCCAGTTTCCTTAGTAAATACGATGCAAAAAACCCATTTAATATCTCCCCCATTTCTTCTGGTTCCATATAAAGCCAACCACTCTGATCTTCAAGAGGACCAATTTTATCCCTTACTATCCTTTTGCTCAATATACCTGTAGAAGCTCTTAGGATTATCCTTCACCTTGACTGCCAAAGCAACCTCATGTCTTCTTTTAGCCCTCCTGATTTCCTTCTTAAGTAGTTTCTTGTGCTTTTTATACTCCTCAAGCATCTTGTTTGTTCTCTGTTGCCTATACACGTCATACATCCCTCTCTCTTCTTTATCAGATGTGCAATATCCCTCGGGAACCAAGGTTCCTTATTCTTATTCACTTTGCCTTTAATCCTGACAGGAACATACAAACTCTGCACTCTCAAAATTTCTCCTTTGAAGGCCTCCCACTTACCAATCACATCCTTGACAGAGAACAGCCTGTCCCAATCCACACTTTTTTGATCCTTTCTCATTTCTTCAAATTTGGCCTTTTTCCAGTTTAGAACCACACCCCAAGGACCAGATCTGTCTTTATCCATGATCAAGTTGAAACTAATGGCGTTATGGTCACTGGAACCAAAGTGTTCCCCTACACACACTTCCGTCAGTTGTCCAAGCTCATTTCCTAATTGGAAATCTAATATTGCATCCTCTCTAGTTGGTACCTCTATATATTGATTCAGAACATTTTCCTGAATACATTTTACAATATCTACCCTGCCTAAATCTTTAACAGTATGCGAGTCTCAATCTGTATGTGGAAAATTAAAATCCCCTACTATCACAACTTTCTGTTTCTTGCAGTTGTCAGCTATCTCTCTGCAGATTTGCTCCTCCAATTCTCACTGACTATTGGGTGGTCTATAATACAACCCCATTAATGTGGTCGTACCTTTCCTGTTTCTCAGCTCCACCCATAGGGTCTCTGTAGACAAGCTCCCTAATCTATCCTGCCTGAGTACCGCTGTAACATTTTCCCTGACCAACAATGCCATCCCTCCGCCCACCTTTTATCCCTCTGACTCTATCACGCCTGAAACATTGGAACCCTGGAACATTGAGCTGCCAGTCCTGCCCCTCCTGTAGCCAAGTTTCACTAATGGCTAGAATGTCATATTTCCACATGTTAATCCATGCCTTCAGCTCATCTGCCTTCCCCACAGTTCTCCTGGCATTGAAATAGAGACACCTCAAAAAATTATTTCCACCACACTCAACCCTTCCATTTGTGATTTTGCATGAACTATTAACATCATTTATTTTCACCCCCATTCCACTATCTGCTCTGGCACTCTGGTTCCCACCCCCCTGCAAATCTAGTTTAAACGCTCCCCAATAAACCTCCCTGCAAGTATATTGGTCCCCTTGTAGATTAGGTGTAGCCCGTCTCTGTTGTACAGGTCCCACCTGCCCCGGAAGAGGTCCCAATGATCCAAGAATCAGAAACCCTGCCCCCTACACCAGTTCCTCAGCCACGTGTTCATCTGCCTGAACATCCTACTCTTACCCTCACTGCCACGTGGTACAGGCAGCAATCCTGAGATTACTACCCTCGAGGTCCTGCTTTTTAACTTCCTACCAAGCTCTCTGTACTCACTTTCTGGACCTCCTCACTCTTCCTTCCTACGTCATTGTACTGTGTGAGGGAGGGCTGGAAGCATTGACTCAGGCTCAGAGTTAGGGTCCGAGACACATTCCAGATATCCCGCAATGCACCAATTGCAGAAACTGTTACACAAAGTTAGAAAGGACAGGAGAAAAGCTCAGCACAGACATTATATCGTGGGGTCAATGTGGCTCAGTGGACTGGACGGCAGGTTAGTAACACCGAACGACACCATCAACGTGGGTTCGATCCCCGGAGCAGCTCAGGTTATTCACAAAGATCCCGCCTTCTCATCCTTGCCCCTCATCTGAGATGTGCCGATCCTCAATTTAAATCCCCCAGCCTGTGGTGACTTTACTGTTTATCTTTAATTTTCTGATTAGAAATTTACCAGCAATGAGAAGTAGTTATATTTCGCTGCATTTTAACAGTGATTGATGAAAGTCACAGGGTTTTACAGACAGAGCGAGGCCCTTTGGCCCATCGTGCCTGTGCTGCCCATTGAACATCCATCTGTTCTCATCCCATTTTCCAGCACCAGTTGTGTTGCCTCATTGGTCATTGATGCTAAAGGAAAACGTCTAAAGCAAAAGCGTTCTTTCCTCAGTTGTTAGATTTGCTCAGAGTTTTTATATCAACTCCACATTGTTGCCAAGGGTTTGCGGTTATTTACGGTAACATTTCCTCAGGAGTTTGTGTTTTGCTTTGACAGGAGGCAGTGAAGAAGAAGAGAGAGACCAGGCAGGGTGAAGAAACCTCAGCAAGTTCCGCTGCTGCTGCTGAGGATCTGGAAGCTTCTGCAGTCAGTGAGGATGAAGAAGAAATGACAGGAGATACAGAGGGTGCGCCTCCATCGCTTGGCAGCAGCCAATCAACATCCGCTTCCCTGATTCTACCCTCACAGCTGAAGGAAGCGATGAGTTGAGAGGGTTGGATTATGAGGAGAGACTGAGTAGACTGGGGCTATACTCATTGGAATTCAGAAGAATGAGGGGAGATCTTATAGAAACATATAAGATGATGAAGGGAATCGATAAGATAGAAGCAGGGAAGTTGTTTCCACTGGTGGGTGAAACTAGAACTAGGGGAAAAGCCTCAAAATAAGGGGAAGCAGATTTAGGACTGAGTTGAGGAGGAACTTCTTCACCCAAAGGGTTGTGAATCTGTGGAATTCCCTGTCCAGTTGAGGCTCCCTCACTGAATGTTTTTAAGGCAAGGACAGATAAATTTTTGAACAGTAAAGGAATTAAGGGTTATGGTGAGCGGGCGGGTAAGTGGAGCTGAGTCTGTGAAAAGATCAGCCATGATCTTATTGAATGGCGGAGCAGGCTTGAGGGGGCAGATGGCCAACTCCTGCTCCTAGTTCTTATGGAACACAAAGGTTGGTGGATTTGCAGTTTGCGATGAGGACCATCAGAGGATACAGCAGGATATAGATCAGTTGGAGATTTGGGCGGAGAGATGGCAGATGGAGTTTAATCTGGACAAATGTGAGATAATGCGTTTTGGAAGGTCGCATAGAGATAGGAAATATACAGAACCCTTAAGAATATTGATAGACAGAGGGATCTGGGTGTACAGGTACACAGGTCACTGAAAATGGCAATGCAGGTGGAGAAGGTAGTCAAGAAGGCATACGGCATGCTTGCCTTCATTGGCCGGGGCATTGTGTTTAAAAATTGGCAAGTCATGTTGCAGCTTTATAGAATCTTAGGTCGCATTTGGAATATAGTGTTCAATTCTGGTCGCCACACTACCAGAAGGATATGGAGGCTTTGGAGAGGGTACAGAAAAGATTTACCAGGATGTTGCCTGGTATGGAGGGCATTAGCTGTGAGGAGAGGTTGGAGAAACTTGGTTTGTTCCCACTGGAACGATGGAGGTTGAGGGGAGATCTGATAGAAGTCTACAAGATTGAAAGGCATGGACAGAGTGGATAGTCAGTAGCTTTTTCCCAGGGTGGAAGAGTCAATTACTCGGGGGGCACAGGTTTAAGGTGCGAGGGGCAAGGTTTAAAGGAGATGTACGAGGCAGATTTTTCTACACAGAGGGTGGTGGGTGCCTGGAACTCACTGCCGGGGGAGGGAGTGGAAGCGGATACGATAGTGAGTTTTAAGGGACATCTTGACAAATATATGAATAGGATGGGAATAGAGGGATATGATCCCTGGAAGGGTAGGGGGTTTTAGTTCAGTCGGGGGCAGCATGGTCAGTGCAGGCTTGGAGGGCCGAAGGGCCTGTTCCTGTGCTGGAATTTTCTTTGTTCTTTGTTCTTATGAAAGGTGAGTTTGAAATGTGAGTTCCCGACAGTGTGACACATCGTTCCCTTTGCTTTTCAGACAAGAGTTCCGAATCAGAGGGTGTTCCCTCACCAACATCGGAGAATAAAAACAAATCCCCAAGCACAGCCAATCCAGAAAACACAGGAAGAGCAGAGTCCCAGAAAGATGAGATGCCTGACTCCAAAGTGGACCCGGAAGATTCCGAGGGAATCCGTAAGGGAGACAGAGAGATTAGTCAGGTGAAGATTGAGCAGTTGCAGGACAGGACAAAGAACGAATCCCCATCTGTGGATGAGGAAGTGAGAGATGAAGAACGAGGAATGTCAGAGGAGGAGATCACACAGACGCCAAAAACAGAACCAGACAAGATGGCAGAGACCGAGGGGAGCGTCCGGCCGAGCAGTAACAATGATTCCAGCGCAACCTGCAGCGCTGATGAACTGGAGGAGACCGAGGCATCGAATCCCAGCCGGTGAGAAACAGTCTGTACAAAAAATACCCCATCGCCGCCCTGTCCAAGGGTCAGTACTGAGGGAGCGCCGCACTGTCAGAGGGTCAGTACTGAGGGAGTGCCGCACTGTCAGGGGGTCAGTGCTGAGGGAGTGCCGCACTGTCAGAGGGTCAGTACTGAGGGAGCGCCGCACTGTCAGAGGGTCAGTACTGAGGGAGTGCCGCACTGTCAGAGGGTCAGTACTGAGGGAGTGCCGCACTGTCAGGGGGTCAGTGCTGAGGGAGTGCCGCACTGTCAGAGGGTCAGTACTGAGGGAGCGCCGCACTGTCAGAGGGTCAGTACTGAGGGAGTGCCGCACTGTCAGAGGGTCAGTACTGAGGGAGTGCCGCACTGTCAGGGGGTCAGTGCTGAGGGAGTGCCGCACTGTCAGAGGGTCAGTGCTGAGGGAGCGCCGCACTGTCAGAGGGTCAGTACTGAGGGAGTGCCGCACTGTCAGAGGGTCAGTACTGAGGGAGTGCCGCACTGTCAGAGGGTCAGTGCTGAGGGAGTGCCGCACTGTCAGGGGGTCAGTGCTGAGGGAGTGCCGCACTGTCCGAGGGTCAGTACTGAGGGAGTGCCGCACTGTCAGGGGGTCAGTGCTGAGGGAGCGCCGCACTGTCAGAGAGTCAGTACTGAGGGAGTGCCGCACTGTCAGGGGGTCAGTGCTGAGGGAGTGCCGCACTGTCAGAGGGTCAGTACTGAGGGAGCGTCGCACTGTCAGAGGGTCAGTGCTGAGGGAGTGCCGCACTGTCAGAGGGTCAGTGCTGAGGGAGTGCAGCACTGTCAGAGGGTCAGTACTGAGGGAGCGTCGCACTGTCAGAGGGTCAGTACTGAGGGAGTGCCGCACTGTCAGTGGTATTCCTAGTGTTGGGAGTGAGCTGGGATTAGTGGTATTCCCGGTGTTGTGTGCCGTGTGTGGTGAAGCCTATTGTTTGGAGCGGGATCTCCACTTTCTAGAGGATCTCACTCAATAATTAATCTTTGGCCAATTAGATTGTATTGGATCGAGGACTGTTCAGGAGTCGATGCAGAAAGATGTTACAGAGATTGTTTTTTGATCGTGAGTCCTATCCAGAATAATATAGTTGAAAGATGGACAGGATTGGCAGCTAAACATTCCAGAATACAAATGTTTCAGGCAGGATAGAGGGGGATGTAAAAGGGGTGGGGGAGTTACACTATTGGTTAAGGAGAATATCACAGCTGTACTGCAGGAGGACACCTCGGAGGGTTCATACAGTGAGGCAATATGCTCAGGAATAGGAAAGGTGTAGTCACAGTGTTAGGGGTTTATTACAGACCTCCCAACTGCCAGCGGGAGATTGAGGAACAGATATGTGGGGAGATTTTGACAAGGTGTAAAAGTAACAAGGTTGTTGTGGGAGATTTTAACTTTTCCTGTATTGACTGGGATTCACTCACTGCAAAGGGCTTGGATGGGGCAGAATTTGTAGGAAGCGTCCAGGAGAGTTTCCTGAAAACAGTCTATAAATAGCCCAACACAGGAGGGAGTTATAATAGACCTGGTATTGGGGAATGAGCCCAGCCAGGTGATCGAGGTTTCAGTAGGAGAACATTTCGGGAACAATGACCATAAATTCATAAATTTTTAGGTGCTTGTGGATAAGGACAAGAGTGGTCCTTGGGCAAAGGTGTTAAATTGGGGTAAGACTTCAACAACATTAGGCAGGATCTGGAGAGTGTAGATTGGAGGAGGTTGTTTGAGGCTAAATCAACATCTGACATGTGGGAGTCTTTCAAATGTCAGTTGATTGGAATTTGGGACTGATATGTACCTGTTAGGATGAAGGATAAATGTGGCAAGTATCAGGAACTCTGGATAACGTGGGATATTATGAACCTTGTCAAAAAGATAAAAGAAGCGTTCGGAAGGACTAAAAGATTGAGGACAGATGATGTCCTTGTAGATTACAAAGAAAGTAGGAAGGAACTTAAGGAAGAAGTTAGGAGGAGTAAAAATGCGTCAGGAAAAATCCTTGGCAAACAGGAATAAGGAAAATCCTCAGGCATTTTACATGTATGTAAAGAGCAAGACAGTAGCCAGGGAAAGGGTTTGGTTCACTCAACGATCATGGAGGGAATCTATGAATGGAACCAGAAGAAATGGGCGAGATACGAAATGAATATTTTGCCTCAGTATTCATCGAAGAGTGGGACTTGATGGATGAGGAGTTGAGGGTAGGGTGTGTAGATATTCTGGGCCATGTTGATATCAAAATGAAGGAGTATTGGGCGTCTTAAAAAGCATTAAAGTAGGTGAGTCCCCAGGGTCTGATGGGATTTATCCCAGAATACGGAGGGTGGCAGGGGCAGGGATTTATGGGATGGCGACAGAAATCTTTATATTTTCATTGGCTACAGGTGAAGTTCCAGAGGACTGGAGGATTGCCAATTTTGTTCTGTTGTTTAAGAAGGGTAACAGGGATAATCCAGGAAATTATTGGAAAAGATTCTTAGGGACAGGATTTACTCACATTTGGAAAGGAGTGGACTTATTAGTGATAGGCAGCATGGTTTTGTGAAGGGGAGATCGTGCCTCACTAACTTGACTGAGTTTTTTGAGGAAGTGATGAAGATGATAGATGAGGATAGGGCGGTGGATATTGTCTACATGGACTTCAGGAAAACCTTTGACAAGCTCATGGTAGACTGGTACGAAAGGTGAAGTCACACGGGATCAGAGGAGAGCTTAAAAGAATGGGTACAGAACTGGCTTGGCCATAGAAGACAAAGGGTAGCAGTAGAGAATGCTTTACTGAATGGAAGGCTATGGCTAGTGGTGTTCTACAGGGATCAGTGCTGGGACCTTTGCTGTTTGTAGTTTATATAAATTATCTGGAGGAAAATGTAGCTGGTCTGATTAGTAAGTTCACAGATGACACAAAAATTGGTGGATTTGCGGATAATTTGAGGATTATCAGAGAATGCAGCAAGATATAGATCGGTTGAAGATTCAGGTGGAGAAATGGCAGTTGGAGTTTAATCCGGACAAGTGTGGGATAATGAATTTTGGAAGGTCCAGTGTGTGTAGGAATGAGACAGTAAATGGTCAAACCCTTGGAGTGTTGACTTACAGAGGGATCTGGGCGTACATGTCCACCAATCAATGAAAGTGGCAACACAGGTAGATAAGGTAGTCAAAAAGACATACGGGATGTTTGCCTTCATCGGGGCATTGAGAATAAAAATTGGCAAGTCATGTTGCAGCAGTACAGAACCTTAGTTAGGTCTCATTTAAAATATTGTCTCCAATTCTGGCTGCCAAATGCCAGAATGTGGATTCTTTGGAGAGGACACAGAAGAGGGTTAGGAGGATGTTGCCTAGTCTGGAGGGTATTAGCTATGAAGACAGTTTGGAGAAACTTGATTTGTTCTCATTGGAACGACAGAGGTTGAGGGGTGACCTGATAGAGGCTTACAAGATTTTTTTTTACACAGAGGGTGGTGAGTGTCTGGAACGCGCTGCCCGGGGAGGTGAGGGGAGCAGGTACGATAGTGACATCTGAGGGGCAACTAGACAAAAATGTAAATGGGATGGGGATGGAAGGATACGGACTCCGCAACTGCATACGGTTTTAGTTTAGGCAGGCATCATGATCAGTACAGGTTTGGAGGGCCGAATGGCCTGTTCATGAGCTGTACTGTTTTTTGTTCTTTGCTATCTTCTTTAACTCGGCTCCTTCAGCTGAAAATATAGCCGTGTATTTGTTCTTGTATTCAGGGTGCTGTCTCCCAGGCCACGTTTATTAACCTCTGGCTCTGATTGCCTGACTCACTGTCTGCCTCACAAACCACTGGATATCGACAAGATGAAGAAACAGGCTGCAAGTGTCCCTCCCATGGTGAGTATCTGATCACACAATGTCTGTTCGTCAACCAAGGCTTTGTTACCTCCAGACCACACTATTCAAAAACACTCCTGGCCCATCTCCCACATTTCACCTTGCTGAGCTGTTCCAAAGATGGTGTCTCACACATCATCATCTCCAACCTTCATCCCATTGGTCTATACTGGCCCCCATTTACAAATTCTCATCCTTGTTTATAAATCCCACCTTGACCTTTCCCCTTCCCAATTTCTGGATCAACCCTCGGAGATCTCTGCACTCCTCTAACTCTGGCTTCCTGCCCATCACCAATTTCAAGTGCAAACTATTTGTCTTGGCATCGTTGGTGTCTCAGTCCTGTGATCCCAAATTCTGGAATTCATTCTCTCGCCATCTCCTGCTCTCTGCCTCTATCCTCTCCCCCTCTCTGTCCCTCCATTTCCTGATGAAATAACTTTTGGAGAATAAAATGTGGCTGTCGGCTGCGTTGAGGAAATCCAGTTCTGTACAGGCTGAGATGGGAATTGAATAATCGAATTGTGGCCATTCTCTCAGCTTGGACTTTACTGTGCTCTCAGGGATTTGAGTGGAATATTTCAATGCAGTTTTCCACACACGGCCCCATCACTCCTGCTCTGTTCTCTGAGATCTCCACTGCTCTAACCTCAATGGATTGGTCTCAAATTGAATTTCTTTACTTTCTGATATTATCCATTAAATCTGAGTGACATTCCATCGCACACTCAGCTCATTGTTGTCTCCAGACACATCATCCACAACTCAGTTTATTTCATCAAAATCACAGGCTTGGGGGGGCTGTTCAGCCCACATTTCCCTGCTGGTCCTTTTGTTTTATTTGGTCACGGGCTGTGGGTGTTACTGGCTGGGCCATCACTGATTGCCCTCGAGGAGGCGGTGGTGAGCTGCCTTTTTGAGCCTCTGCAGTCCCTGAGGTATAGGTACACCCACAGTGCTGTTAGGGAGGGAGATCCAGGATTTTGACCCAGCAATAGTGAAGGAACAGCGATATATTTCCAAGTCGTGATGGTGAGTGACTCGGAGGGGAACCTCCAGGTGGGGGTATTCCCAGGTGTCTGCTGCCCTTCTCCTCCTAGATGGCAGTGGTTGTGTGTTTGGAAGGTGCTGCTTAAGGAACCTTAGTGAGTCGCTGCAGTGCACCTTGTAGATGGTACACAAGCTGTCACTGTGCGTCAGTGATGGAGGGATTGGGGCTGCTTTGTCCCGGATGGTGTCGAGTTCCTTGAGTGTTGTTAGAGCTGCACCCAACCAGGCAAGTGGAGAATATTCCATCACACTCCTAACTTGAGCCCTGTAGATGGTGGACAGGCTTTGGAGGGGAGACCAGAGGTCAGAAGTGTGAGTGAGGGATCACTTTGGGACCAGTGACCATAACTCTATTGATTTTTAAGATAGCTATGGAGAATGATAGGTCTGTCTCAAAAGTTAAAATTCTAAATTGGGGCAAGGCCAATTTTGATGGTATCGGGCAGGAACTTTCAGAAGTGAATTGGGGGAGTCTGTGGGAAGGTAAAGGGACATCTGGTAAGTGGGAGGCTTTCAAAAGTGTGTTAACCAGGGTTCAGGGTAAACACATTCCTCTTAGAGTGAAGGGCAAGGCTGGCAGAGGTTGGGAACCCTGGATAACTCGGGATATTGAGGCCCTGGTCAAGAAGAAGAAAGAGGAACATGACATGCATAGACAGCTGGGATCAAGTGGATCCCTTGAAGAGTATAGGGGGTGTAGGAATAGAGTTAAGAGAGAAATCAAGAGGGCAAAAAGGGGACACGAGATTGTTTTGTCAGATACGGCAAAGGAGAATCCAAAGAGCTTCTACAAATACATAAAGGGCAAAAGAGTAACAGGGGAGAGAGTAGGGTCTCTTAAAGATCCACAAGAGGTGGGTAAGATCCTAAATGAATATTTCTCATCAGTATTTACTGTTGAGAAAAGCATGGATGTTAGGAAACTTGGGGAAATAAACAGTGATGTCTTGAGGAATGTACATATTACAGAGGAGGAGGTGCTGGAAGTCTTAAAGTGCATCAAGGTAGATAAATCCCTGGGACCTGATGAAGTGTATCCCAGGACACTGTGGGAGGCTAGGGAGGAAATTGCCGGTCCCCTAGCCGAGATATTTGAATCATCAATAGTCACAGGTGAAGTGCCTGAAGATTGGAGAGTGGCAAATGTTGTGCCTTTGTTTAAAAAGGGCTGCAGGGAAAAGCCTGGGAATTACAGGCCAGTGAACCTCACATCTGTGGTGGGTAAATTGTTAGAAACTGTTTTGAGAGACAGGATCTACAGGCATTTAGAGACACAAGGACTGATTAGGGACAGTCAGCATGGCTTTGTGAGTGGAAAATCATGTCTCACAAATTTGACTGAGTTTTTTGATGGGGTAACCAAGAAGGTAGATGAGGGCAGTGCAGTTGATGTTGTCTACATGGACTTTAGCAAGGCCTTTGACAAGGTACCGCATGGTAGGTTGTTGCATAAGGTTAAATCTCACAGGATCCAGGGTGAGGTATCTAAATGGATACAAAATTGGCTTCTTGACAGAAGCCAGAGGGTGGTTGTAGAGAGTTGTTTTTCAAACTGGAGGCCTGTGACCAGCGGTGTGCCTCAGGGATCAGTGCTGGGTCCACTGTTATTTGTCATTTATATTAATGATATGCATGAGAATATAGGGGGCATGGTTAGTAAGTTTGCAGATGACACTAAGATTGGTGGCATAGTGGACAGTGAAGAAAGTTATCTCCAATTGCAACGGGATCTTGATCAATTGGGCCAGTGGGCTGATGAATGGCAGATGGAGTTTAGTTAAGGTGAATGTGAGGTGATGCATTTTGGTCGATTGAACCAGGGCAGGACTTACTCAGTTAACGGTAGGGCACTGGGCAGAGTTACAGAACAAAGAGATCTCGGGGTACAGGTTCATAGCTCCTTGAAAGTGGAGTCACAGGTGGACAGAGTGGTGAAGGCGGCATTCAGCATGCTTGGTTTCATTGGTCAGAACGTTGAATACAGGAGTTGGGACGTCTTGCTGAAGTTGTACAAGACATTGGTAAGGCCACACTTGGAATACTGTGTACAGTTCTGGTCATCCTATTATAGAAAGGATATTATTAAACGAGAAAGAGTGCAGAAAAGATTTACTAGGATGCTACCGGGACTTGATGGATTGAGTTATAAGGAGAGGCTGGATAGACTGGGACTTTTTCCCCTGGAGCGTAGGAGGCTGAGGGGTGATCTTATAGAGGTCTATAAAATAATGAGGGGCACAGATCAGCGAGATAGTCAATATCTTTTCCCAAAGGTAGGGGAGTCTAAAACTAGAGGGCAGAGGTTTAAGGTGAGAGGGGAGAGATACAAAAGGGTCCAGAGGGGCAATTTTTTCTCACAGAGGGTGGTGAGTGTCTGGAACAAGGTGCCAGAGGCAGTAGTAGAGGCGGGTAGAATTTTGAATTTTAAAAAGCATTTAGACAGTTATGTGGGTACGTTGGGTATAGAGGGATATGGGGCAAATGTGGGCAATTGGGATTAGCTTAGGGCTTTTAAAAAGAAGGGCAGCATGGACAAGTTGGGCTGAAGGGCCTGTTTCCATGTTGTAAACCTCTGTGACTCTATGACTTGAAAGAGAGAGAGATAGAGAGTATGACAAAAGACTGGTAGTTGACACAAAAGAGAATCTTGGTGAGGCCGCACCTGGAGCACTGTGTACAGTTTTGGTCTCCTTACTTGAGAAAGGATATACTGGCACTGGTGGGGGTGCAGAGGAGATTCACTAGGCTGATTCCGGAGTTGAGAGGGTTGGCTTATGAGGAGAGACTGACTAGACTGGGGTTATACTCATTGGAATTCAGAAGAATGAGGGGAGATCTTATTGAAACATATAAGCTTACTAAGGGAATAGATAAGATAGAAGCAGGGAAGTTGTTTCCACTGGTGGGTGAAACTAGAACGAGGGGACGTAGCCTCAAAATAAGGGGAAGTAGATTTAGGACTGAGTTGAGGAGGAACTTCTTCACACAAAGGATTGTGAATCTGTGGAATTCCCTTCCCAGTTGAGGCTCCTTCATTGAATGTTTTTAAGGCAAGGATAGATAAGTTTTTGAACAGTAAAGGAATTAAGGGTTATGGTGAGCGGGCGGGTAAGATCAGCCATGATCTTAGTGAATGGCGGAGCAGGATTGAGGGGCCGAATGGCCTACTCCTGCTCCTAGTTCTTATGGTCTTATGAATTCCCAAACTCATCTGCAGATATATAAATAGTGAAAGGAGGAGTAAGGCAGATTAGTTCAGTGAAAGGGTCTGGTATAGAAAGGGTTAATGTGGGCCGAGGTACTGTAACACTCAGCCTGATAAATGGGAACAGATGACTTGAGTCTACAGGGCAACCTTGTACTGGACAGAGATGTGTCGGCCTTTTGGCTAAGATGTAAATGAGATCAAGCCTTGGAGCAGAAGCTATGCCTACTCCAAACAGCTTGGATCCTGTAGATCGAGCCCCGGACGGGAGGTGAGAGCCCTGTCTGTCAGCTCGGATCAGGAATGTCCAAACTTGTTGGGACTCTGAATTGGACTTTAATTTGACTTGATTGGATTGGAATAAAGTTTAAAAAAAGAGATGTGTGTCGGGGAAGCATGGAGCTGAAACTGTATTTCTGTACATAGTTACTCTCAGTAAGTGAACTTCTTGTTAAACTATTCAAGAACCAGAACCTCTTCATGAGATTTACCAAATTACTCACAACATTTTACAGTGTGTGGGCAGCTAACAGAGTCTCACACAGACTGGGGAATAAATAACAACCTGAAACTTTGCAAAAAGCATCATTCTAGCCTCATTGAGAACACCAACAATGAGGATTCGGAGGAAAAGGGAGATTACAACACAAACCAGGGTCAGAAACTGATCAGAAATTAAACTCTCACTGCACCAGGAATAGAAACAGAGCAATGATTCAACTCCACACTGCTTTAGGGAATTCCACTGAGCTCTTGGAATCCCTCTCTGCATCTTTCTCTATGTGTGTGTGTGTCTCTCTCTTCTGTCTCTCCCTCTGTCTGTCCCTTTTTCTGTCCCTTTCTGTCTGTCTCTCTCCCCCTCTGTCTCTCTCTCTCCCCCTCTGTCTCTCTCTCCCCCTCTGTGTCTCTCTCTCCCCCTCTGTGTCTCTCTCTCCCCCTCTGTGTCTCTCTCTCCCCCTCTGTGTCTCTCTCTCCCCCTCTGTGTCTCTCTCTCCCCCTCTGTGTCTCTCTCTCCCCCTCTGTGTCTCTCTCTCCCCCTCTGTGTCTCTCTCTCTCCCCCTCTGTGTCTCTCTCTCTCCCCCTCTGTGTCTCTCTCTCTCCCCTCTGTCTCTCTCTCTCCCCCTCTGTCTCTCTCTCTCCCCCTCTGTCTCTCTCTCTCCCCCTCTGTCTCTCTCTCTCCCCCTCTGTCTCTCTCTCTCCCCCTCTGTCTCTCTCTCTCCCCCTCTGTCTCTCTCTCTCCCCCTCTGTCTCTCTCTCTCCCTCTCTGTCTCTCTCTCTCTCCCTCTCTGTCTCTCTCTCTCCCTCTCTGTCTCTCTCTCTCCCTCTCTGTCTCTCCCTCTCCCTCTCTCCCTCTCCCTCTCTCTCTCTCCCTCTCTGTCTCTGGGTCCCTCTCTCTCTCTCTCCCTGTCTCTGGGTCCCTCTCTCTCTCTCTCCCTGTCTCTGGGTCCCTCTCTCTCTCTCTCCCTGTCTCTCTCTCTCTCTCTCTCTCTCTCTCTCTCCTGTCTCTCTCTCTCTCTCTCTCTCTCCCTGTCTCTCTCTCTCTCTCTCCCTCATTTCTTGTTTAATTGCCCTCAGAATCCAGTGGATGATAAAATTTCACACTTGTGTTTTTGATGTGACATCATCACACTTTTATCTAACTCTCTCCCTCGTTCCTGTTCAGTTCAGGGGAGACTGTCGGATCTGGAACAGCGGAGATTGGGTAAAGGTTTAGATATCTGTTTATTTAAAGCGGGTCTGGAATATCAGAGCAGTTTTGCTGACCTGCTGGATACAGCGCTGGTCTGAACCTCACTGTCTGACTGTTCTGTATCACGTTGCAGATTTCCAGTCTGTCGGAATCAGCCCCGGGGGCTCGGAATCTACAGAAACATTCACGATATCAGCAGCAGCTGGAGAGGGAACGCTGCGACACAGCCAGTCCATCGAGTGTAACTCTAACCCCAACAAAGCAGCCAACAGGTCAGAGAGCACCCACACGGCACCCCAAACTCACCCACACGGGCAGCAACAGACCCTCACACTGACACTACCCCCCAACACAGACCCTCACACTGACACTGCCCCCAACACAGACCCTCACACTGACACTGCCCCCAACACAGACCCTCACACTGACACTGCCCCCAACACAGACCCTCACACTGACACTACCCCCAACACAGACCCTCACACTGACACTACCCCCAACACAGACCCTCACACTGACACTACCCCCAACACAGACCCTCACACTGACACTACCCCCAACACAGACCCTCACATTGACACTACCCCCAACACAGACCCTCACACTGACACTACCCCCAACACAGACCCTCACACTGACACTACCCCCAACACAGACCCTCACACTGACACTACCCCCAACACAGACCCTCACACTGACACTACCCCCAACACTGACCCTCACACTGACACTACCCCCAACACAGACCCTCACACTGACACTACCCCCAACACTGACCCTCACACTGACACTACCCCCAACACAGACCCTCACACTGACACTACCCCCAACACTGACCCTCACACTGACACTACCCCCAACACAGACCCTCACACTGACACTGCCCCCAACACAGACCCTCACACTGACACTGCCCCCAACACAGACCCTCACACTGACACTACCCCCACACAGACCCTCACACTGACACTACCCCCAACACAGACCCTCACACTGACACTACCCCCAACACAGACCCTCACACTGACACTGCCCCCAACACAGACCCTCACACTGACACTGCCCCCAACACAGACCCTCACACTGACACTGCCCCCAACACAGACCCTCACACTGACACTACCCCCACACAGACCCTCACACTGACCCTCACACTGACACTTCCTCTGCTGAGGAGCAGTGGAGGATCTTTAAGGAGATCTTTCTTGGTGCTCAGCAGAAATTTAGTCCAATGGTTAAAAAGGATCGTAGGAGGAGAGGTAATAAGCCGTGGATAACAAAGGAGGTGAAGGAAAGTGTTAAATTAAAAGCGGAGGCGTTTAGAGTAGCTAAGAGCAGTGGGCGAAAAGAGGATTGGGAGAGGTTTAAATGTCAACAAAGATTGACAAAGAAGTTGATAAAGAAGGGTAGGAGAAACTATGAAGCTGGGCTAGCGCTTAATATAAAAAAGGATAGCAAGAGTTTTTATAAATATATAAAAAGGAAGAGGCTGGCTAGGGTGAACGTTGGACCCTTAGAGGATGAGAAGGGGGACTTAGTGGTAGGGGATGGGGATATGGCTGAGGTCTTGAATAACTTTTTAGTTTCGGTCTTCACGGAGGAGGATGTGAATAATTTGCCTGGTGTTAGAGATGGAAAGGTGGTAGGACTGGAGGGTCTGAATGACATTACTGTTACTAGAGAGGTGGGGTTCGTCAGACTGGAGGGACTGATTGTGGACAAGTCCCCAGGACCAGATGGAATGCATCCGAGGGTTCTGAAAGAAATGGCGGAGGTGATAGTGGATGCCTTGGTGGTTATTTTCCAGACGTCGCTGGATTCCAGGGAAGTGCCGGAAGATTGGAAAACTGCTAATGTTACGCAGTTGTTTAAGAAGGGTGCCAGGCAAAATGCAGGGAATTATAGGCCTGTTAGTTTAACGTCTGTTGTAGGTAAAATGTTAGAATCCGTCATCAAGGAGAAAATAGCGAGGCATCTTGAGGAGAATTGTTTGATAGAGCAGACGCAGCACGGTTTCATTAAGGGGAAGTCGTGTCTGATGAATTTATTGGAGTTCTATGAGGATGTGTCTAGGGCGGTGGATAGAGGAGAGCCGGTGGATGTGGTCTTTCTGGATTTTCAGAAGGCGTTTGACAAGGTACCTCACAAGAGGTTATTACAGAAGGTCAGGGGACATGGAGTTGGGGGTAGGGTGTTAGCGTGGATAGAGGATTGGTTGTCAAATAGGAGGCAGAGAGTGGGGGTCAATGGGTGCTATTCGGATTGACGGTTGGTGACTAGTGGAGTGCCCCAGGGGTCGGTGCTGGGGCCTCAGCTATTTACCATTTATATAGATGATCTGGAGGAGGGAACCGAGTGTATGGTGTCGAAATTTGCTGATGACACCAAGACTGGTGGAACGGCAAATTGTGCGGAGGGTGGGGAGAGTCTACAGAAGGATCTAGATAGGCTGGGCGAATGGGCCAGGAAATGGCAAATGGAATTTAATGTTGGCAAGTGTGAGGTGGTCCACTTTGGTAGGAATAATGGTAGGAAGGACTATTACTTACGTGGCGAAAAACTGCAGCAGGCGACGGTGCAGAGGGACCTCGGGGTCCTTGTGCATGAGTCGCAAAAACCCAGCTTGCAGGTGCAGCAGGTGGTCAGGAAGGCGAATGGGATGCTGGCCTTCATAGCGAGGGGGATTGAATATAAAAGTAGGGAGGTCTTGCTGCAGCCGTATAGGGCACTGGTGAGGCCGCAGCTGGAGTACTGTGTGCAGTTTCGGTCGCCGCACTTACACAAGGATATTTTGGCCTTGGAGGGAGTGCAGAGGAGGTTTACTAGGCTGATACCGGAGTTGAGGGGGTTGAGCTATGAGGAGAGGCTGAATAAACTAGGCTTGTACTCGTTAGAGTTTAGAAGAATGAGGGGAGATCTCATTGAGACGTATAAGATGATGAATGGGATGGATAGGATAGAGGTGGAGAGACTCTTCCCGCTCAGAAAGGACAGTAGGACTAGACGGCACAGACTCAAGATAAAGCGGGGGCGGTTTAGAACAGAGTTGAGGAGGAACTTCTTCACTCAAAAGGTGGTGAATCTCTGGAATTCTCTGCCCGTTGAAGTGGTGGAGGCTGCCTCGCTGAATATTTTTAAGACGCGGGTTGATGGGTTTTTGATAAGAGAGGGGATTAAGGGTTATGGGGAGAGGGCGGGAATGTGGAACTGAGCCACAACAGATCAGCCACGATCTTATTGAATGGCGGGGCAGGCTCGAAGGGCTGGATGGCCTACTCCTGCTCCTATTTCTTATGTTCTTATGTGAAGACCACCTTGGCCGTCACTCGACAATCTCCAGGCAAGACTGTTCCCTTCCTGCTGGCGAACACTTCAGTGGTCACAGGCATTCAGCCTCTGATCTTTGGGTAAACGTTCTCCAAGGTGGCCTTCACGATGGATGGGTGGCTGGTTTGGAGGGTGGGTCTTATGAGGAAAGGTTGAGGGAGCTGGGGCTTTTCTCTTTAGAGCGGAGGAGGATGAGAGGTGACATAAGAACATAAGAAATAGGAGCAGGAGTAGGCCAACCAGCCCTTCGAGCCTGCCCCGCCATTCAATAAGATCATGGCTGATCTGTCGTGGCTCAGTTCCACATTCCCGCCCTCTCCCCATAACCCTTAATCCCCTCTCTTATCAAAAACCCATCAACCCGCGTCTTAAAAATATTTAGCGAGGTAGCCTCCACCACTTCAACGGGCAGAGAATTCCAGAGATTCACCACCCTTTGAGCGAAGAAGTTCCTCCTCAACTCCGTTCTAAACCGCCCCCCCCTTTATCTTGAGGCTGTGCCCCCTAGTCCTACTGTCCTTTCTGAGCGGGAAGAGTCTCTCCACCTCTATCCTATCCATCCCATTCATCATCTTATACGTCTCAATGAGATCTCCCCTCATTCTTCTAAACTCTAACGAGTACAAACCTAGTTTATTCAGCCTCTCCTCATAGCTCAACCCCCTCAACTCCGGCATCAGCCTAGTAAACCTCCTCTGCACTCCGTCCAAGGCCAAAATATCCTTGCGTAAGTACGGCGCCCAAAACTGCACACAGTACTCCAGCTGCGCCCTCACCAATGCCCTATACAGCCGCAGCAAGACCTCCCTACTTTTATATTCAATCCCCCTTGCGATGAAGGCCAGCATCCCATTCGCCTTCCTGACCACCTGCTGCACCTGCAAGCTGGGTTTTTGCGACTCATGCACAAGGACCCCGAGGTCCCTCTGCACCGTCGCCTGCTGCAGTTTTTCTCCACGTAAGTATTAATCCTTCCTACCATTATTCCTACCAAAGTGGACCACCTCACACTTGCCAACATTAAATTCCATTTGCCAGTTCTTGGCCCATTCGCCCAGCCTATCTAGATCCTTCTGTAGACTCTCCCCACCCTCCGCACAATTTGCCGTTCCACCAATCTTGGTGTCATCAGCAAATTTCGACACCCTACACTTGGTTCCCTCCTCCAGATCATCTGTATAAATGGTAAATAGCTGAGGCCCCAGCACCGACCCCTGGGGCACCCCACTAGTCACCATCCGCCAATCCGAATAGCACCCATTGACCCCCACTCTCTGCCTCCTATTTGACAGCCAATCCTCTATCCACGCTAACACCCTACCCCCAACTCCATGCCCCCTGACCTTCTGTAATAACCTCTTGTGAGGTACCTTGTCAAACGCCTTCTGAAAATCCAGAAAGACCACATCCACCGGCTCTCCTCTATCCACCGCCCTAGACACATCCTCATAGAACTCCAATAAATTTGTCAGACACGACTTCCCTTTAAGGAAACCGTGCTGCGTCTGCTCTATCAAGCAGTTCCCCTCAAGATGCCTCGCTATTTCCTCCTTGATGACGGATTCTAACATTTTACCTACAACAGACGTTAAACTAACCGGCCTATAATTCCCCGCCTTTTGCCTGGCACCCTTCTTAAACAACGGCGTAACATTAGCCGTTTTCCAATCTTCCGGCACTTCCCCGGAATCCAGCGACGTCTGGAAAATACCCACCAAGGCATCCACTATCACCTCCGCCATTTCTTTCAGGACCCTCGGATGCATTCCATCCAGCCCTGGGGACTTGTCCACAATCAGCCCCTCCAGTCTGTCGAGCACCACCTCTCTAGTAACAGTAATGTCATCGAGACCCTCCAGTCCTACCACCTTTCCATCGCTAACACCCAGCAAATTATTCACGTCCTCCTCCGTGAAGACCGAAACAAAAAAGTTATTCAGGACCTCAGCCATATCCCCATCCCCTACCACTAAGTCCCCCTTCTCATCCTCTAAGGAACCAACGTTCACCCTAGCCAGCCTCTTCCTTTTTATATATTTATAAAATAGAGGTTTATAGGATGAGGGGGAGAGATAGAGTGGACATTCAGAGACTATTTCCTCAGTGGATGTAGCTGTTACTAGGGGGCATATCTTAGACTTAGAATCCCTACAGTACAGAAAAGGCCATTCGGCCCATCGAGTCTGCACGGACCACAATCCCACCCAGGTCCTACCCTCATATTCCTATGTATTTATCCACTAATCCCTCTAACGTACGCATCTCAGGACACTAAGGGCAACTTTTAGCATGGCCAAACAACCTAACCCACACATTTTTGGACTGTGGAAGGAAAATGGAGCACCGGAGGAAACCCACACAGACACGAGGAGAATGTGACAGCGACCCGAGCTGGGAATCGAACCCAGGACCCTAGAGCTGTGAAGCAGCAGTGCTAACCACTGTGCTACCGTGCTGCCCATATAAGGCTCATGGTGGGAGATATAGGAGGGATGTCCGAGGTAGATTCTTTACTCAGAGAGTGGTTGGGGTGTGGAATACACTGCCTGCTGTGATAGTGGAGTCGGATACTTTAGGAACTTTCAAGCGGTTATTGGATAGGCACATGGAGCACACCAGAATGATAGGGAGTGGGATAGACTGATCTTGAGTTCGGACATAGTTCGGCACAACATTGAGGGCGGAAGGGCCTGTAACTGTGCGGTAATGTTCTATGTTCTATGTTGTATTAATCTAGAAACTCAGCTAATGTTCTGGGCACCAAGGCAGATGGTGGAATTTGAATTCAAGAAAAAATATCTGGAATTAAGAATCTATTGATGACTGTGAAACCATTGTTGATTGTCGAAAAAATCCATCTGGTTCACTAATGTCCTTTAGGGAAGGAAATCTGCCACCCACATCTGGTCTGGCCTGTAGATAACTCTAGATTCAAAGCAATGTGTTTGACTCTCAACTGCCCTCCAAAGGCAACCCAGCGACGCCCATGTCCCACAAATGAAATACAAATAAAACACAGATTCTTCCAGAATGTTCTTCGCCCTTGAAGATGAACCATTTTCTGTGATAGGAAGTTCATGATGGATTAATCTGAACAAAGAAAATTCCAGCACAGGAACAGGCCCTTCAGCCCTCCAATCCTGCACCAACCATGCTGCCCCCGACTGAACTAAACCCCCTACCCTTCCGGGACCGTATCCCTCTATTCCCATCCTATTCATGGATTTGTCAAGATGCCCCTTAAAACACACTATCGTATCCGCTTCCACTCCCTCCCCCGGCAGCGAGTTCCAGGCACCCTCCCCCCTCTGTGTAAAAAATCTGCCTCGTACATCTCCTTTAAACCTTGCCCCTCACACCTTAAACCTGTGCCCCCCCCCCAGTAATTGACTCTTCCACCCTGGGGAAAGTGTTTCTGACTATCCGCTCTGTCCGTGTCCCTCAGAATCTTGTAGATTTCTATCAGGTCCCCCAGATTCCAGCACAAAGCAGCCACACGATTGGCAGCCCATCCATCACCTTAACCAATCACTCCCCTCACCATGGTGTGTACCATCGACAGGATACACTGCAGCGACTCGCCAAGGCTCCTTCAACAGCACCTTCCAAACCTGGGATCTCTAAAGCCTGGAAGGACAAGGGCACCAGATGCACGGGAATACCACTGTCCAGGTATCTTCCATGACACTCCTGACTTGTTTCTGTGTAAAGGAGATGGTGGCCACCACTTTACCGGCTCCCAGAAGGGAATTTGCCGTTGGCCTCAGCTGAGATTTTAGGAGCCTTGTCCAAGCAGGAATGTAAAATCCTGGCCAGTGGCTCTGAACTGATTGATAGCCCAGGGTTCAAACTGAAAATTAAATCGAAAAGAAACAGAATAATTCTCTGTTTGATCATTGGAGCCAGGAATTCACAGCAAACCAATCTCCAGCCTGAGGTTGGAAAGTGTCCCTGACCAATTCAGTCTCACAATTTACTGTCACCTTTCTCTGAAGCAATTGTTGCTCCTTTCGGTCTCAGCAGTGCTCATGATTCCATGGACCACAAACCTGTCAGTAATATTGAGATGCCAGCCTAATACACACCTCTGTCATCCCACACCTGCAATACCCTCTCCATTTGAATTGAGTTAAAGATTCTGCGAGTCATCGAGTCGTAGAGGTTAGCAGCACGGAAACAGGCCCTTCAGCCCAACTTGTCCATGCTGCCCTTTTCTTTTAAACACCTAAGCTGTACAGTTGTACAGTCAGGATCTGTGGAAGGGATGTATTGAGTACAGGAGTTGAGAAATCATGTTGCAGTTATCTAAAACCTTGGTTAGACCGCATTCGGAGCATTGCGTGGAGTTCTGGTCACCACACTGCCAGGAGGTTGTGGAAGCTTTGGAGAGAGTGCAAAGAAGGTTCACCAGGATGTTGCCTGGTCTCGAGAGTGTTGGCTATGAGGAGAGGTTGGATAAACTAGGATTGTTTTCACTGGAAAGATGGAGACTGAGGGGAGACCTGACAGAGGTCAGCAAAATTATGAGAGGCACAGTGTGGATAGTCAGAGGGTTTTTCCCAGGGTGGAAATGTCAATTACAAGGGGGCACAGGTTCAAGGTGAGAGGGGAAAGTTTAAGGGAGATGTGCAGGGGAAGTTTTTCACACAGAGAGTGGGGGGTGCCTGGAACGCGCTGCCAGAGGAGGGGGTGGAAGCAGGCAGATTAGCAACATTTCAGAGGCATCTGGATGGGGACATGAATAGGGAGGGAATAGAGGGATATGGACTGTGTAAGGGCAGAGGTTTTTTTAGTTTAGTTCGGACACCATGATTGGCACAGGCTCGGAGGGCCGAAGGGCTTGTTCCTGTGCTGTACTGTTCTTTGTTCCATCAATAAAGTACGGAAACATTTCCAAACCCTGACACATCTGAATTGAAATTCTGACTCACTGGATTGATCCCAGCCTGACTATTGTTCACAGCTGCTATCTGATGGAATTGTTCAAACTCTTTTTCAACCCAGGTTTCCTGTCTCTCGGTCACCAAACTTCATCGTATAATAGTAACCGACTGCTGGACAGCAGACTGACACAGACACAGCGCGTCTCCCAGCCTCCCACCCTCAATCTGACATTCAGGCACCTGACAGGAGCAGAGAGACAGGGCTCTATCACACAGGTAAGGAGCTGGCAGAATTGGAGAGGGGGGGTTGATTCACAGGGAGGGGGCTGGGAGCGGGGGAAAGGGTCTATTCTACGGGGGAGGGGGTGGTGGCTGGGATGGTGGGGAGGGTCTATTCCACAAAGGGGGGGTGCTGTGAGAATGGGGCTCTATCCCACAGTGAGGGGGGGCGGTTGGGATTATTTTGGGGGTCTATTGGAAAGGGAAGAGGGGTTTTGAAACTGCAGTATAAATAACAGCCTCCACCCTGGGGATTTAGTCGGTGTCTGTTCTCTTTTGTAGGGAACACCAGTCCCACTGCTCACCGCCACAGCCTATACGGCAGAACACAGCAAAGGTCAGCAGGGGTCACTACCCATGGCTCTTCATTGGCCAGTGGATTCTTCCAAATATGGTATGTGATGGAGATGGGTAAGTGGAAGTTGACAGAAAGATGAACATCTCAGATATTCAGTGTTAGAGCCTTGAGCCGCTCCGAGTCTCGGTTGATGTTTCTTGTTGGTTTGGGAGGTTTCTCCTTTCCTTCAGCAGGAACAGGAGGTTAACGGGCAGGACCCAAAGGTAGTAATGTCAGGACTAACCCAGTACCCACGTGCTGGTGAGAGCAGGAATAGGAGGATTAGGCAGATGAATGCCTGGCTTGAGAGTTGGTGCAGGGGGCAGGGATTTAGATTTTTGCATCACTGGGATCTTTTCTGGGGAAGGGGTGACCTGTTCAACAGGGACAGGTTACACCTGAACTGGAGGGGGACTAACACCCTGAAGGGGAGATTTCAACAAAGAATGACTAAGAAGTTGATAAAGGAAGGACAGACTATGAAGCTAAACTAGCACTAAATATAAAAAAGGACAGTAAGAGTTTTTACAAATATATAAAGAAGAGGAGGCTGGCTAGAGTGAATGTTGGACCCTTAGAGGATGAGAGGGGGGATTTAGTGGTGGGAGATGAGGAAATGGCTGAGGCCTTAAATAAGTTTTTTACCTCGGTCTTCACGGAGGAGGACGCGAATAGTTTGCCGGATATTAAAGATAGAGGGATGGTAGGAGATGAGGGCCTGAATGCGATTACTGTCACTAGAGAGGTAGTGCTTGATAGACTAATGGGGCTGAAGGTAGACAAGTCCCCGGGACCGGATGGAATGCATCCCAGGGTTCTCAAAGAAATGGCAGAGGTGATAGTGGATGCCTTAGGAATTATTTATCAGAAGTCGTTGGACTCCGGGGAAGTGCCGGAAGATTGGAAAATGGCTAATGTTACGCTGCTGTTTAAAAAAGGTAGCAGGCAAAAGGCAGGGAATTATAGGCCGGTTAGTTTAACGTCTGTAGTTGGAAAAATGCTAGAATCCGTCATCAAAGAAGAAATAGCGAGGCACCTGGAAAAGAATGGTTTGATCGAGCAGGCGCAGCACAGATTCGTTAAGGGGAAGTCGTGTTTAATAAATTTATTGGATTTCTATGAACGTAAGAACATAAGAAATAGGAGCAGGAGTAGGCCATCTAGCCCTTCGATCCTGCCCCGCCATTCAATAAGATCATGGCTGATCTGTCGTGGCTCAGTTCCACATTCCCGCCCTCTCCCC
This sequence comes from Carcharhinus amblyrhynchos, assembly GCF_965287045.1. Lineage (NCBI taxonomy): Eukaryota > Metazoa > Chordata > Chondrichthyes > Carcharhiniformes > Carcharhinidae > Carcharhinus > Carcharhinus amblyrhynchos. The sequence goes on from NW_027650405.1 coordinate 26,057, forward strand.
ATAACCCTTAATCCCCTCTCTTATCAAAAACCCATCAACCCGCGTCTTAAAAATATTTAGCGAGGCAGCCTCCACCACTTCAACGGGCAGAGAATTCCAGAGATTCATCACCCTTTGAGTGAAGAAGTTCCTCCTCAACTCCGTTCTAAACCACCTCCCCCTTTATCCTGAGGCTGTGCCCTCTAGTCCTACTGTCCTTTCTGAGCGGGAAGAGTCTCTCCACCTCTATCCTATCCATCCCATTCATCATCTTATACGTCTCAATGAGATCTCCCCTCATTCTTCTAAACTCTAACAAGTACAAGCCTAGTTTATTCAGCCTCTCCTCATAGTTCAACCCCCTCAACTCCGGAATCAGCCTAGAAAACCTCCTCTGCACTCCCTCCAAGGCCAAAATATCCTTGTGTAAGTGTGGCAACCAAAACTGCACACACTGGATCTGGATAGGCTGAGTGAGTGGGCGAGGACCTGGCAGATGGAGTACAATGTTAGCAAGTGTGAGGTTATCCATTTTGGTAAAAATAATAGTAGGAGGGATTATTATTTAAAGGGTGAAAAGCTGCAGCGTGCTATGGTGCAGAGGGACCTGGGAGTCCTTGTGTACGAATCGCAAAAACCCAGTCTGCAGGTGCAGCAGGTGATCAAGAAGGCGAATGGGATGCTGGCCTTGATAGCGAGGGGGATAGAATATCAAAGTAGGGAGGTCTTGCTGCAACTGTACAGGGCACTGGTGAGGCTGCAGCTGGACACTGTGTGCAGTTTTGGTCGCCACACTTGCACAAGGATATTTTGGCCTTGGAGGGAGTGCAGAGGAGGTTCACTAGGCTGATACTGGAGATGAGGGGGTTGGACTATGAAGAGAGACTACATAGACTGGGTCTGTACTCGTTGGAGTTTAGAAGGATGAGGAGGGGATCTTATAGAGATGTATAAGATAATGAAGGGGATGGATAGGGTATAGGTCGAGAGATTCTTCCCGCTTAGAAAGGACAGCAGGACTAGAGGGCACAGCCTCAAGATAAGAGGGGGAGAACGCAGTTCAGATTGGAGTTGAGGAGGAACTTCTTCACTCAAAGGGTGGTGAATCTCTGGAATTCTCTGCCCGTTGAAGTGGTGGAGGCTACCTCGCTAAATATATTTAAGTCACGGGTTTTAAGATAGCTATGGAGAATGATAGGTCTGGCCCAAAAGTTAAAAGTCTAAATTGGGACAAGGTTAATTTTGATGGTATCAGGCAGGAACTTTCAAAAGTTAGTTGGGGGAGTCTGTGGGAAGGTAAAGGGACATCTGGTAAGTGGCACACTTTCAAAAGTGTATTAACCAGGGTTCAGGGTAAACACATTCCTCTTAGAGTGAAGGGCGAGGCTGGCAGAAGTCGGGAACCCTGAATAACTCAGGATATTGAGGCCCTGGTCAAGAAGTAGAAAGAGGAACATGACATGCATGGGCAGCTGGGATCAAATGAATCCCTTGAAGAGCATAGGGGGTGTAGGAATAGAGTTAAGAGAGAAATCAAGAGGGCAAAAAGGGGACACGAGATTGTTTTGTCAGATAAGGCAAAGGAGAATCCAAAGAGCTTCTACAAATACATAAAGGGCAAAAGAGTAACAGGGGAGAGAGTAGGGCCTCTTAAGGATCAACAAGGTCATCTATGTGCAGATCCCAAGAGATGGGTGAGATCCTAAGTGAATATTTCTCATCAGTATTTACTGTTGAGAAAAGCATGGATGTTAGGAAACTTGGGGAAATAAATAGTGATGTCTTGAGGAATGTACATATTACAGAGAAGGAGGTGCTGGAAGTCTTAAAGTGCATCAAGGTAGATAAATCCCTGGGACCTGATGGAGTGTATCCCAGGACACTGTGGGAGGCTAGGGAGGAAATTGCAGGTTCTCCAGCAGAGATATTTGAATCATCGATAGTCACGGGTGAGGTGCCTGAAGATTGGAGAGTGGCAAATGTTGTGCCTTTGTTTAAAAAGAGCTGCAGGGAAAAGCCTGGGAACTACAGGCCAGTGAGCCTCACACCTGTGGCAGGTAAATTGTTAGAACCTATTTTGTGAGACAGGATCTACAGGCATTTAGAGACACAAGGACTGATTAGGGACAGTCAGCATGGCTTTGTGAGTGGAAAATCATGTCTCACAAATTTGATTGAGTTTTTTGATGGGGTAACCAAGAAGGTAGATGAGGGCAGTGCAGTTGATGTTGTCTACATGGACTTTAGCAAGGCCTTTGACAAGGTACCGCATGGTAGGTTGTTGCATAAGGTTAAATCTCACACGATCCAGGGTGAGGTATGTGAATGGATAAAAAATTGGCTTCTTGACAGGGAAGAGGGTTCTTGTAGAGAGTTGTTTTTCAAACTGGAGGCCTGTGACCAGCGGTGTGCCTCAGGGATCAGTGCTGGGTCCACTGTTATTTGTCATTTATATTAATGATATGGATGAGAATATAGGAGGCATGGTTAGTAAGTTTGCAGATGACACTAAGATTGGTGGCATAGTGGACAGTGAAGAAAATTATCTCCAATTGCAACGGGATCTTGATCAATTGGACCAGTGGGCTGACGAATGGCAGATGGAGTTTAATTTAGACAAATGCAAGGTGATGCATTTTGGTAGATTGAACCAGGGCAGGACTTACTCAGTTAATGGTAGGGCACTGGGGAGAGTTACAGAACAAAGAGATCTCGGGGTACACGTTCATAGCTCCTTGAAAGTGGAGTCACAGGTGGACAGAGTGGTGAAGAAGGCATTCAGCATCCTTGGTTTCATTGGTCAGAACATTGAATACAGGAGTTGGGACGTCTTGTTGAAATTGTACAAGATATTGGTAAGGCCACACTTGGAATACTGTGTGGGGTTCTGGTCATCCTATTACAGAAAGGATATTATTAAACTAGAAAGAGTGCAGAAAAAATTTACTAGGATGCTCCCGGGTCTTGATGGATTGAGTTATAAGGAGAGGCTGGATAGACTGGGACTTTCTTCTCTGGAGCGTAGGAGGCTGAGGGGTGATCTTATAGAGGTCTATAAAATAATGAGGGGCACAGATCAGCGAGATAGTCAATATCTTTTCCCAAAGGTAGGGGAGTCTAAAACTAGAGGGCAGAGGTTTAAGGTGAGAGGGGAGAGATACAAAAGTGTCCAGAGGGGCAATTTTTTCACACAGAGGGTGGTGAGTGTCTGGAACGAGCTGCCAGAGGCAGTAGTAGAGGCGGGTACAATTTTATCTTTTAAAAAGCATTTAGATAGTTACATGGGTATGTTGGGTATAGAGGGATATGGGGCAAATGCGGGCAATTGGGATTAGCTCAGGGGTTTAAAAAAAAAGGGCGGCGTGGACAAGTTGGGTCAAAGGATTTGTTTCCATGCTGTAAACCTGTATAACTCTGTGACTCTAGGAAGAGGCCATTCAGCCCATCCACCCACTTGCACCATTTATAGATCATTGACCAATCCTCCTTCAATCCCATCACCCAATCAAACATCTGCCAATCCCAGGTTTAAAACATGCGCTCGATCCCAAGACTTTTGTGGGAGAGAGTTCCAGATTTCCAATCCCCTTTGTATAAACATACAGATTCGGAGTAGGAGCAGGTCATTCAGCCTCTCGAACCTGCTCCACTATAAGACCGTCACTGACCTGACTGGAGCTGGTCCAGGTGGAGGTGAGGCCACACCTGGCGTTACTGTGTACAGTTTTGGTCTCCTTACTTGAGAAAGGATATACTGGCACTGGAGGGGGTGCAGAGGAGATTCACTAGGTTGATTCCGGAGTTGAGAGGGTTGGCTTATGAGGAGAGACTGAGTAGACTGGGGCTATACTCATTGGAATTCAGAAGAGTGAGGGGAGATCTTATAGAAATATATAAGATGATGAAGGGAATAGATAAGATAGAAGCAGGGAAGTTGTTTCCACTGGCAGGTGAAACTAGAACTAGGGAGAACATAAGAAATAGGAGCAGGAGTAGGCCATCCAGCCCCTCGAGCCTGCCCCGCCATTCAATAAGATCATGGCTGATCTGTCGTGGCTCAGTTCCACATTTCCGCCCTCTCCCCATAACCCTTAATCCCCTCTCTTATCAAAAACCCATCAACCCGCGTCTTAAAAATATTTAGCGAGGCAGCCTCCACCACTTCAACGGGCAGAGAATTCCAGAGATTCACCACCCTTTGAGTGAAGAAGTTCCTCCTCAACTCTGTTCTAAACCGCCCCCCCCTTTATCTTGAGGCTGTGCCCCCTAGTCCTACTGTCTTTTTTGAGCGGGAAGAGTCTCTCCACCTCTATCCTATCCATCCCATTCATCATCTTATACGGCTCAATGAGATCTCCCCTTGTTCTTCTAAACTCTAACGAGTACAAGCCTAGTTTATTCAGCCTCCCCTCATAGCTCAACCCCCTCAACTCCAGCATCAGCCTAGTAAACCTCCTCTGCACTCCCTCCAAGGCCAAAGTATCCTTGCGTAAGTACGGCGCCCAAAACTGCACACAGTACTCCAGCTGCGCCCTCACCAATGCCCTGTACAGCCGCAGCAAGACCTCCCTACTTGAGGCTGAATAAACTAGGCTTGTACTCGTTAGAGTTTAGAAGAACGAGGGGAGATCTCATTGAGATGTATAAGATGATGAATGGGATGGATAGGATAGAGGTGGAGAGACTCTTCCCGCTCAAAAAAGACAGTAGGACTAGGGGGCACAGCCTCAAGATAAAGGGGGGGCGGTTTAGAACGGAGTTGAGGAGGAACTTCTTCACTCAAAGGGTGGTGAATCTCTGGAATTCTCTGCCCGTTGAAGTGGTGGAGGCTACCTCGCTAAATATTTTTAAGACGCGGGTTGATGGGTTTTTGATAAGAGAGGGGATTAAGGGTTATGGGGAGAGGGCGGGAAAGTGGAACTGAGCCACGACAAATCAGCCATGATCTTATTGAATGGCGGGGCAGGCTCGAAGGGCTAGATGGCCTACTCCTGCTCCTATTTCTTATGTTCTTATATTCAATCCCCCTCGCTATGAAGGCCAGCATCCCATTCGCCTTCCTGACCACCTGCTGCACCTGCAGGCTGGGTTTTTGCGACTCATGCACAAGGACCCCGAGTTCCCTCTGCACTGTCGCCTGCTGCAGTTTTTCTCCACGTAAGTAATAATCCTTCCTACCATTATTCCTACCAAAGTGGACCACCTCGCACTTGCCAACATTAAATTCCATTTGCCAGTTCCTGGCCCATTCGCCCAGCCTATCTAGATCCTTCTGTAGACTCTCCACACCCTCTGCACAATTTGCCGTTCCACCAATCTTGGTGTCATCAGCAAATTTCGACACCATACACTCGGTTCCCTCCTCCAGATCATCTATATAAATGGTAAATAGCTGAGGCCCCAGCACCGACCCCTGGGGCACTCCACTAGTCACCATCCGCCAATCCGAATAGCACCCATTGACCCCCACTCTCTGCCTCCTATTTGACAGCCAATCCTCTATCCACGCTAACACCCTACCCCCAACTCCACGTCCCCTGACCTTCTGCAATAACCTCTTGTGAGGTACCTTGTCAAACGCCTTCTGAAAATCCAGAAAGACCACATCCACCGGCTCTCCTCTATCCACCGCCCTAGACACATCCTCATAGAACTCCAGTAAATTTGTCAGACACGACTTCCCTTTAACGAAACCGTGCTGCGTCTGCTCTTTCAAGCACTTTCTCTCAAGATGCCTCGCTATTTCCTCCTTGATGACGGATTCTAACATTTTACCTACAACAGACGTTAAACTAACCGGCCTATAATTCCCTGCCTTTTGCCTGCCACCCTTCTTAAACAACGGCGTAACATTAGCCGTTTTCCAATCTTCCGGCTCTTCCCCGGAATCCAGCGACGTCTGGAAAATAACCACCAAGGCATCCACTATCACCTCCGCCATTTCTTTCAGAATCCTCGGATGCATTCCATCCGGTCCTGGGGACTTGTCCACAATCAGTCCCTCCAGTCTGTCGAGCACCGCCTCTCTAGTAACAATAATGTCATTGAGACCTTCCAGTCCTACCACCTTTCCATCGCTAACACCCAGCAAATTATTCATGTCCTCCTCCGTGAAGACCGAAACAAAAAAGTTATTCAAGATCTTTCCGATCTTGAGCATAGCCTCAAAATAAGGGGAAGCAGATTTAGGACTGAGTTGAGGAGGAACTTCTTCACCCAAAGGGTTGTGAATCTGTGGAATTCCCTGCCCAGTTGAGGCTCCCTCATTGAATGTTTTTAAGACAAGGATAGATAAATTTTTGAACAGTAAAGGAATTAAGGGTTATGGTGAGCGGGCGGGTAAGTGGAGCTGAGTCCACGGAAAGATCAACCATGATCTTATTGAATGGTGGGGCAGGCTCGAGGGGCTGAATGGCCTACTCCTGCTCCTAGTTCTTATGTTCTGATGAAAGTCACTGGTTACCTGTTTTCTTTGCTGATTTAATCAACTGAAATTGATATTTTCATTTTGCTTTTCACAGAAAGGAAACAGCAACGATTGTCCCCAACATCACAAAGTGATCCTTCCGTCACTTCACTGACACCCAGTCTCCGTGACAACCAAAGAGGTAAGGTATCAGAAACAGCGCTCCCTCAGCACTGACCCTCTGACAGTGCGGCGCTCCCTCGGCACTGACCCTCTGACAGTGCGGCGCTCCCTCGGCACTGACCCTCTGACAGTGCGGCGCTCCCTCGGCACTGACCCTCTGACAGTGCGGCGCTCCCTCGGCACTGACCCTCTGACAGTGCGGCGCTCCCTCGGCACTGACCCTCTGACAGTGCGGCGCTCCCTCGGCACTGACCCTCTGACAGTGCGGCGCTCCCTCGGCACTGACCCTCTGACAGTGCGGCGCTCCCTCGGCACTGACCCTCTGACAGTGCGGCGCTCCCTCGGCACTGACCCTCTGACAGTGCGGCGCTCCCTCGGCACTGACCCTCTGACAGTGCGGCGCTCCCTCGGCACTGACCCTCTGACAGTGCGGCGCTCCCTCGGCACTGACCCTCTGACAGTGCGGCGCTCCCTCGGCACTGACCCTCTGACAGTGCGGCGCTCCCTCGGCACTGACCCTGTTAGTGTTGTTTCCGGAGTTGGTGTGAGAGATTGCTACTTGCAAAACAGAGCAGACATTTCACCTTTGTTTTTTCTGTACGTTATTGGAATGTTAATGGGGAAAGTTTGACCTGGAAGTGTGTTCTTTTGGATCGATTTTCTGTTGGTCATGTGTTTTCGGGATGTGTTTCTATTGGTAGATTCCCCATTGTGTCTGGTTCAATGTGGAAATGGTGGTCACGGGGCTCCTGGATGCCGAGTTCCCCCGGAAGCTGCAGCTTTATTCCGCGGTTCCATCATTCAGGTAAAATGAGAAATTGGACTCAGTCACTCGAAAGGAGGAAGTTTCCACCTCTCTGTCCTTCACACTCTCCGTCTCCAACACCTGCCCTTCTCGATCTCTCTGTCTCCATTTCTGACGATGAACTGTCCGTTTGTACCCATTACAGGCCCACCCACCCCCACGACTGTCTTGACTCCAGTTCTTCACGCCCCACATCCCGCCTGGACTCCATCCCATTCTCTCCGTTCCCTCACCCCTGTTTCAATGCTGCCACTTTCCAAAGTAACTCTGTCAGTGTGACTTCCTCCTTCCTCAATTGTGGTTTTCCATCCACCATGGTTCACAGGGCTCTCCACCTTGTGCACCCCATTCCCCCGGCTCACTGCTCTCACCCTTTCCCCCCCTCCCAGAACCAGGAGAGGCTCCCCTTTTCACCTCGCCAATCTCCGCATTCAAAGGATCATCCTCTGCCATTTCCGCCAACTCCAGTATGACACCACTACTCAACACATCCTCCCCTCACCGCCCCTGCACCCCCCCCCCCGTCAGCATTCCGCAGGGACCACTCCCTCCGGGACATCCTGGTCCACTCTGGGAACATCTTCAGCCTGTCTGCAAACAGGACCCAGACTTTCCTGCTGCGTCACTGTGTCACCCCACTCTCCGTCCACACGTCCATCCTTGTCCTTTTGCAATGTCCCAGCGAATCCCAGTGCCACATATTCCTATTGGACACTGAACAGCCTTCCAGACTGAACACTGAGTTCAGCAATGTCAGAGTGAACTCTCTCCTCCACCTTCACCCATTTTTATTTCTATCAACTTAATTTCTTTTCTTCCACAGTTTCATTCTTCCATCTTCCCCTGCCCCCCAATTTCCCCTCTCCCAGCTCCCCTAGGGCCACGTGTTGGGTCACCCCCTCGTGCTTACTTTGTCCTGACATTTACACGTTTTAATCTCCTGATAAAAACACGGAACTCGGAGCAGGAGGAGGCCATTCGGCCCTTTGCCATTGGTTTTGATCATGGGTGAGTGATGGCTGCCGTTAGCACCATTCCCAGCGACGATCAGCTCCATTTTTATTTGTCCTTTTTGTCCCCGACGTCTTTGCCAATCTCTCCCCAGCCTCCAGCAATCGCTGGCCCTCGATCCAGCCCCGACTGCACCCCACCGCACCCCGCCCCCACCACAGGAATATAAATCTTATTCTATTTTCAATTCCCTGCAGCTCTGACAAAGGGCTCTCCGTGTTTGCTCTGTTCCTCTGTCCAGAGTTACTGATCTGTGAACAAACACTCCACGTTCCCGCCATTCCACAGAAATCCCTGGTATCCTATCATTCATTGAGTAATTTCTTGTTAAATCTCTCCTTCCAAAGTGTATCACCTCACACTTCCCAGGATTAAATTCCATCTGCCACTTACCTGCCCATTTGACTATTCCATCTGTATCTCCTTCACTCTGCGCTCACTGTTAACCACAATCTTTGTGTCATCCATAAACTTACTGACCCTACCCCCCTACATCGTCATCAATGTCATTTATAGAAATGACGAATAGTTGGGAGCCCAGTACAGGTCCCTGTGGTATGCCACTGGACCTGGCTTCCAGTCAGTAAAGCAGCCTTCTGTCATCCTGACCCCGGCGGCCCCGACCCTGACCTTGACCCCGGCGGCCCTGACCCCGGCGGCCCTGACCCCGACCCTGACCCCCACCCTGACCCTGACCCTGTCTCCTACAGCTGAGCCAATTTTGATTCCAGTTTATTGAATTACCCCGTATCCTGTGTGAGTTTACCTTCTTTATAAGTCTACTTTGTAAAAGGCTTTGCTGGAAACCAGTATAAACTACATCAACTACTACATTTTTATGATTTGCAAAATTGTCCTAATTGTCTCAAGGTGTTTCGGTCAGGGGATGAGTGGGGTAAGTGTGTGGTGTTAACAGAATGGGCTCGGGGGACGGTGACAGTGCTCTGTGGGAGACTTGGTGCAGACTCAATGGGCTGAATGGCCTCCTTGTCGGGATTCTAGGCATTCTAATTGCTCCTTTGGCTGGTGAGGCCTAACCTATTCCAGCTTGTCCGTATGTTGTGTCTTTACCAAATGATGCAAACAGTTTGCTTTACTCTTGTACTGACTGTCTCACTCACTCAGTAATGGTCATTCTCATTGATTCCGCTCTGATACAGGGTACCCCAGCAGAGATTCTGTATAAGGGAACTATCAGCAGGGTCCCTGCAGAAGACAGTTCCAGGAGGAATGAGAGATCACACAAAGAAGCTTTGCCAAAACGACACGTGATCTATGAGGGGAAAAGTGGCCATGTGTTGTCATATGACGGTGAGAATCTTTATGGTGACTTTCAAACACCACATGTTGTATCGTGCGCCAACGTGGGAAAGACAGATTGGACCAATGTTCTCACATTCGAAAATCTATAAAGTTCCCCCACACATCACGCAGATTCTGCAGCGTGTGTCACTGAATGTGTTTATCCAGACCCCTGTCCACATGTAACCGGCAGTGACTCTCAGTTACTGCACCCTGAGCTCTATTATCATCCCCAGAACTGCTTCAAGCAAACAAACCCCCCATGAAGGTCACAGAAAGAATAGCAGCGGAGGATCCCTATAACAAACCAACTAAAAGCAATATAACTTAATAGAGGTTTATAAGATGATGAGAGGGATAGATAGAGTGGACGTGCTGTTACTAGGGGGCATAACTATAAGGTTCATGGTGGGAGATATAGGAGGGATGTCCGAGGTAGATTCTTCACTCAGAGAGTGGTTGGGGTGTGGAATACACTGCCTGCTGTGATAGTGGAGTCGGACACTTCAGGAACTTTCAAGCGGTTATTGGATAGGCACATGGAGCACTCCAGAATGATAGAGAGTGGGATAGACTGATCTTGGGTTTGGACATAGCTCGGCACAACATTGAGGGTTAAAGGGCCTGTACTGTGCTGTACTGTTCTATGTTCTAATCTATGTTTTATAATTTAAACATTAATTAACATTAATTTAAACATTAATTAAGTGAAGGATATTTCAGACAAAAAGGTAAATTTCACTTTAAACAGTTGATACAAAAACAAATCAAAGAATTTTACAGCACAGAAATAAGCCCATCATGTGTGTGCTGGCCATCAAACAACTATCTATTCTAATCCCATTTTGCAGCACGTGTATGCTGGCTCGTTTCAAAAGCTCATCCAAATGCTTCTTAAATATTATGAGTGTTCCTGCCTCCACTCGCCTCTCAGGCAGCGAGTCCCACCACTCTCTGGGTGAAAAGCTTTTTCCTCAAATCCTCTCTCAATCTCCTGCCTCTGACCTTACATCTGTGCCCTGTGGTTTTTGGCTCCTCTACCAAGGCAAAGATTTCTTCCTATCCACCCGATCTATGCCCCTACTTTATTTGAGCGCTAACTCACTGTGTCCGCCAGGCTTTGCTGTACAGTCACCACACTATAACTTCAACACTCTCCAATACTGCAACTCCACTGAGTTCTGTAGCACCATCTAAGGCTGTGCTGCCTGTATTTAACCTTGCTGACACACTGCCAAACACCATGTTCAGCTTTTGTGATGATATAAAAACTCCAATTATTCAAAAGGGATTGGGGAAACACATTTATTTAGGCAAGACACTTGGGAACATTTATATAAAGGTGGGAAGCTTGAAGACATCAGCAGCAGAGCTGTGTGTATACTCCGTTCACAGGACAAAGTGAAACCAAGACTGGACCACATGACACACTTCCCTCCAAGTGATGTCATGCTGCAATAGACCTATGACAATAGCAGTCCCAGTTTCACTTTGGTCCCTGAGCAGAACACTGAGTATCTGGAGTGTTGTTGGAGCTGTTCTCACCCAGACGAGTGCAGAGTATTCCATCACACCCCTGACTTGTGTCTTGTGGGTAGTTTGCTCTGGGTTTTTCTATCTTTTCATCTTCCATTTAACCAACCAGGTTTCACAACAGAAAATTCAAAAGCTGATCCAGGGAGTTCTGTGGCTGTGAATGAACCTGCTGGACTGAAACGGAGCTACGAGATGATGGAAGGAAGTGCTGGATGGGGTTTAATGTCACAGGATTCACTTCCTTACAGCTATGAGGGTAAGTGAGACAGGAAGTCTCTGCAATGTCTAGACTTTCAAATCAGACATTTATTAATCAAAGTTACTCACAGCAGCTCCGAGCAAGAGACAGATCATCACTCAGTCACGCTGAAGCTGATAACCATTTCCTCAAACTGAACAGGCAGCTGGACTATTGTTACTCAGAAATTTCTTGCTGTTTATTTTTATAACTCGTTTGAAACAGAACCCATTATTCAGGATGTTTCTGGGAATTCTGACTGTTATCTGAAGGGGTGGGGGTTTTGTTACAGTGATACTGAACTCTGGGTTGCTGCAATTGTACAGGGTGTTGGTGAGGTCACACCTGGAGTATTGTGTACAGTTTTGGTCTCCTTATCTGAGGAAGGATGTTATAGAGGGAGCACAGCGAGGGTTTACCAGGCTGATCCCTGGGATGGCAGGTCTGTCAAATGAGGAGAGACTAAATCGGTTAGGATTATATTCACTGGAGTTTAGAGAAGAGTGAGAGGGGATCTGATAGAAACTTATAAAATTCTAACAGGGTTAGACAGGGTAGATTCAGAAAGAATGTTCCCGATGGTGGGGGAGTCCAGAACTAGGGGTTATAGTTTGAGGATAAGGGGGAAACCTTTTAGAACTGAGGTGGGGGGAAATTTCTTCACCCAGAGGGTGGGGAATGTGTGGAATTCACTCCCACAGAAAGTAGTTGAGGCCAAAACGTTGTCTGATTTCAAGAAGGAATTAGATATCACTCTTGGGGTTAAAGGGATCGAGGGATATCGGGGGGGGGAGGGGATCAGGATATTGAATTTGACGATCAGCCACCATCAAAATGGCTCGAAGGGCCGAATGGCCTCCTCCTTCTACGTTCACACCCGATTGCAGCACCTCAGGAAGGGGAGATTTCCCCTCAGAGAAGGTGCAGGATGAGAGCAGGACTCAACCAATTCAAACCTCAGACCATGGATGAAGCTGTGTTCCACAGAGTTTGAATATTATGGGATGATCTAATTAAAGATCCCCATCCTTGTTTTCTAATCCCCCCCCCCCCGATGGTCTTCCCCGTCCCTGCCTCTGTAATCTCCACATTCAGCACAGCACCAACACTCGAGCAGCTCAGCAGCACCCAGGACTGAGCAGCCCCACTCAACTGCAACGTCCCCCAATCTCCCCCCCCACTCCCTCCACCCCCGACACACAGTGACAGCCGTGTGTACCATCGACACGATGCACTGCAGCAACTCACCGAGGCTCCTTAGGCAGCACCTTCCAAACCCACCACCATTGCCACTGAGTAGAAGGGCCACAGATTCCCAGGAACGACACCAGTTGAATCTTCTCTCCAGGTTCCTCACCATTCCTTCACTGTTACTGGATCAAATTCCTGGCATTCCCACTCTGACAGCGTTGTGGGTGTACCTACACCACAGGGACTTGCAGGTGTTCAAGAAGGCAGCTCACTCCCACCTTCTCAAGGGCAACTAGGGATGGGCAATAAAGCTAGCCAGTGACACCAACGTTCTGTGAAAAAATAAAAAAACCTCAGAGGCGTTTACTCCAATTCCGGCCTCTCGAACATCCCCCGATTCCCGTCACTCCACCACTGGCAACAGTGCCTTCAGTTCCTTAGGCCCCAAGTCTGGAATTCCCTCCCTAAATCTGCCCCCTCTCTATCTCAAAGTTTATTTAATAGTCACAAGTAGGCTTAGATTAACCCTGCAAAGAAGTTACTGTGAAAATCCCCGAGTCGCCACACTCCGGCGCCTGTTCGGGTCAATGCACCCTAACCTACATGTCTTTTGGACTTTGGGAGGAAACCAGAGCACCCGGAGGAAACCCACGCAGACACTGGGAGAACATGCGGACTCCACACAGACAGTGATCCCAGCTGGGAATTGAACCTGGTTCCCTGGCGCTGTGAGGCAGCAGTGCCACTGTGTCACTGTGCCCCCCCCCGGGGAATCGAACCCGGGTCCCTGGCACTGTGAGACAGCAGTGCTAACCCACTGTGTCACCGTGCCCCCCCGGGGAATCGAACCCGGGTCCCTGGCACTGTGAGACAGCAGTGCTAACCCACTGTGTCACCGTGCCCCCCCGGGGAATCGAACCCGGGTCCCTGGCACTGTGAGACAGCAGTGCTAACCCACTGTGTCACCGTGCCCCCCCGGGGAATCGAACCCGGGTCCCTGGCACTGTGAGACAGCAGTGCTAACCCACTGTGTCACCGTGCCCCCCCGGGAATCGAACCCGGGTCCCTGGCACTGTGAGACAGCAGTGCTAACCCACTGTGTCACCGTGCCCCCCCGGGGAATCGAACCCGGGTCCCTGGCACTGTGAGACAGCAGCGCTAACCCACTGTGTCACCGTGCCCCCCCCCGGGAATCGAACCCGGGTCCCTGGCGCTGTGAGACAGCAGTGCTAACCCACTGTGTCACCGTGCCCCCGGGAATCGAACCCGGGTCCCTGGCGCTGTGAGACAGCAGTGTTAACCCACTGTGTCACCGTGCCCCCGGGAATCGAACCCGGGTCCCTGGCACTGTGAGACAGCAGTGCTAACTCACTGTGTCACCGTGCCCCCCCCCAGGAATCGAACCCGGGTCCCTGGCGCTGTGAGACAGCAGTGCTAACCCACTGTGTCACCGTGCCCCCCCGGGAATCGAACCCGGGTCCCTGGCGCTGTGAGACAGCAGTGTTAACCCACTGTGCCACCGTGCCCCCCCGGGAATCGAACCCGGGTCCCTGGTGCTGTGAGACAGCAGCGCTAACCCACTGTGTCACCGTGTCCCCGGGAATCGAACCCGGGTCCCTGGCGCTGTGAGACAGCAGTGTTAACCCACTGTGCCACCGTGCCCCCCCGGGAATCGAACCCGGGTCCCTGGCGCTGTGAGACAGCAGCGCTAACCCACTGTGTCACCGTGCCCCCCCGGGAATCGAACCCGGGTCCCTGGCGCTGTGAGACAGCAGTGTTAACCCACTGTGCCACCGTGCCCCCGGGAATCGAACCCGGGTCCCTGGCACTGTGAGACAGCAGTGCTAACTCACTGTGTCACCGTGCCTCCCCCAGGAATCGAACCTGGGTCCCTGGCGCTGTGAGACAGCAGTGCTAACCCACTGTGTCACCGTGCCCCCCCCCGGGAATCGAACCCGGGTCCCTGGCGCTGTGAGACAGCAGTGTTAACCCACTGTGTCACCGTGCCCCCGGGAATCGAACCCGGGTCCCTGGCACTGTGAGACAGCAGTGCTAACTCACTGTGTCACCGTGCCCCCCCCCAGGAATCGAACCCGGGTCCCTGGCGCTGTGAGGCTGCAGTGTTAACCCACTGTGTCACCGTCCTGGGAATCGAACCCGGGTCCCTGGCGCTGTGAGACAGCAGTGTTAACCCACTATGTCACCGTGCCCCCGGGAATCGAACCCGGGTCCCTGGCGCTGTGAGACAGCAGTGCTAACCCACTGTGTCACCGTGTCCCTGGGAATCGAACCCGGGTCCCTGGCGCTGTGAGGCAGCAGTGTTAACCCACTGTGTCACCGTGCCCCCGGGAATCGAACCCGGGTCCCTGGCGCTGTGAGGCAGCAGTGTTAACCCACTGTGTCACCGTGTCCCCGGGAATCGAACCTGGGTCCCTGGCGCTGTGAGGCAGCAGTGCTAACCCACTTTCCCTCTTTCAACGATTCCTTAAAACTCCCTCTTTGATCCAGCTTTTGGTCACCTGACCTATTGCTTTATGAGACTTTGGGCAAAGTGTTCCCATCCTGCCCACCCCGAGAATCCGAGCGGGTGAGGAGAGGGGAGGGGTGGGGTGGGGTGGGGGGAGCGGTGCGTGGACCACCCAAAAATCTGCTGACCTTGAGCGGGATTTTCCGACCTTGGGGCGATCCCAGCTGGAAAATAACACCTGTCATATATTGACCAGAGCAATGTGCTGGAAAGGTTTACAATGTTAAAGGCACTTATAGCTGTTTATATGTATCCATATCTCCATATAGCTCTATATCTATATAGATTGGTATTGTGAGATACCTGTATACCTGTATATCTCTATATCTCTGTATCCAGGTCCTGTTGCTCAGTGGGAGTTTTGTTTGTGTGTTTCAGGGCTGATAACTTCGGCTCTCTCCAAGGACAAACTGGGGACTTCCGACTCTCAGGAACGTTGGCAGATGCAGGGATCCATCACACAAGGTAGACTTTGTTCCGTAATGATGCAAAGCTTCAGCTGCAGGTTGTTGAGAATCCGTGCACTCTTTATCTCCCACCCTCTCTGTACTCACCCTCACTGATTCCCCTTGCCCCCAACTGCAGGAGCTCATGGACTTGGTCCCACTTCCCACAATCCCCCAACGCAGACCTCAGCCATTCACCCTTCCCTTGTTCCAGATTAGAATGTAGCCTGAGAGTGAGGGTCATACTCCCACCCCGGGGTGGGGAGGGGGGCGTTACACTCCCAGCCCCCCTCGAGGTCACTCCCCCTCCCCCTCGCGGTCATGCTAACTCCCCCCTCACCCCCCACCCTGGAGGAGGAGTCATCCTCACTAGCGTCACCCGCTGGGGTCATTCACTGGGGTCACCCTCCTTGCTCCGGGGGAGTCACTCTCACTGGGGTCACTTTTCCTCCCCCGGGAGGGGGTGTCACTCTCACTAGTGGGGTTAAGTGGCCCCTACGCAGGGAGTCACTCTCACTGAGGTCACTCTCACTGTGGTCAGTCACTGAGCACTCCCCTTCCCCCCAGGGTCACTCCCCTTCCCCCCAGGGTCACTCCCCCTCTCCCCAGGGACTAACTCTCCCATCCCCCCAGAGGGGGGAGGCACTCTCACTGGGGTCACTCGCTGGGATCACACTCCCCCCGGGGGTGGAGTCACTCTCACTATGGGGGGTGGACACTGTCTGTCAGACAGGACGCGGGGGGTGGATAGTGATGGGAGAGTTTACAGTGGGATACTGGAGATGCTGAAATTCAGGGTTACTGTGTGAGTGAGAATTGATTTCATTTCAAAATGTAATGAAAATAATAAAAGTTTTTTCTGGCCTTTTCTTCACACAATCCACATGTTCATTTCATCCAGGATTTTTAATCGGTCATTCTGGCATTAACACTGAGTTATTATAGAGTCCCAGAGGTTTACAGCAGGGAAACAGGCCCTTCGGCCCAACTTGTCCATGCCACTTTTTTTTTAAAACCCCTAAACTAATCCCAATTGCCCGCATTTGGCCCATATCCCTCTATACCCATCGTACCCATGTAACTAAATGTTTTTTTAAAAGACAAAATTGTACCCGCCTCTACTACTGCCTCTGGCAACTTGTTCCAGACACTCACCACCCTCTAGGTGAAAAAATTGTCCCTCTGGACTCTTTTGTATCTCTCCCCTCTCACCTTAAACCGCTGCCATCTAGTTTTAGACTCCCCTCCCTTTGGGAAAAGATATTGACTATCTAGCTGATCTGTGCCTCTCATTATTTTATAGACTATAGTCATCCCTCAGCCTCCTACACTCCAGAGAAAAGAGTCCTAGTCAATTCAGCCTCTCCTTATAACTCAATCCATCAAGTCCCAGTAGCATCCTAGTAAATCTTTTCTGCACTCTTTCTAGTTTAATAATATCCTTTCTATAATAGGGTGACCAGAATTGCACACAGTATTCCAAGTGTGGCCTTACCAATGTCTTGTACAACTTCAACAAGACGTCCCAACTCCTGTATTCAATGTTCTGACCGATGAAACCAAGCATGCTGAATGCCTTCTTCACCACTCTGTCCACCTGTGACTCCACTTTCAAGGAGCTATGAACGTGTACCCCTAGATCTCTTTGTTCTGTAACTCTCCCCAGTGCCCTACCATTAACTGAGTAAGTCCTGCCCTGGTTCAATCGACCAAAATACATCACCTCACATTTGTCTAAATTAAACTCCATCTGCCATTCGTCAGCCCACTGGCCCAATTGATCAAGATCCTGTTACAATTGGAGATAACTTTCTTCACTGTCCACTATGCCACCAATTTTGATGTCATCTGCAAACTTACTAACCATTCGTCCTATATTCTCATCCAAATCATTAATATAAATGACAAATAACAGTGGGCCCAACACTGATCCCTGAGGCACACCACTGGTCACAGGCCTCCAGTTTGAAAAACAACTCTCTACAACCACCCTCTGGCTTCTGTCAAGAACAGTAAGAAGTCTCACAACACCAGGTTAAATTCCAACAGGTTTATTTGTAGTAAACACAACGAGCTTTCGGAACAGGCTGTCCCTTCGTCAGGTGGGTGGGAGTTCTGACCACAAACAGGGCACAAAGACACAAACTCAATTTACAGAATAATGATTGGAATGTGAGTCTCTACAGCTAATCAATTCTGAAAGGTACAGACAATGTGAGTGGAGAGAGCGTTAAGCACAGGTTAAAGAGATGTGTATTGTTTCCAGACAGGACAGTTAGTGAGATTTTGCAAGTCCGGGTGAGTTGTGGGGGGTTACAGATAGTTACAGACATGAACCCAAGATCCTGGTTGAGGCCGTCCTCATGAGTGCGGAACTTGGCTATCAGTCTCTGCTCAGCGACTCTGAGCTGTCGTGAAGGCCACCTTGGAGAACGCTTACCCGAAGATCAGAGGCCGAATGCCCGTGACCGCTGAAGTGTTCGCCAACAGGGAGGGAACAGACTTGCCTGGTGATTGTCGAGCGATGTTCATTCATCCGTTGTTGTAGAGTCTGCATGGTCTCCCCAGTGTACCATGCCTCGGGACATCCTTTCCTGCAGCGTATCAGGTAGACAACATTGGCCGAGTTGCAGGAGTATGTACCGCGTACCTGGTGGATGATATCAACAAGTTCCATCCCATCATCAGACTCACCATGGACTATTCTCCAGAATCAGTTGCATTCTTGAACACACGCATCTCCATTAAGGACGGTCACCTCAGCACTTCACTGTACCGCAAGCCCACAGACAATCTCACAATGCTCCATTTCTCCAGCTTAGAACATAAGAACATAAGAAATAGGAGCAGGAGTAGGCCATCTAGCCCTTCGAGCCTGCCCCGCCATTCAATAAGATCATGGCTGATCTGTCGCTGCTCAGTTCCACTTTCCCGCCCTCTCCCCATAACCCTTAATCCCCTCTCTTATCAAAAACCCATCAACCCGCGTCTTAAAAATATTTAGCGAGGTAGCCTCCACCACTTCAACGGGCAGAGAATTCCAGAGATTCACCACCCTTTGAGTGAAGAAGTTCCTCCTCAACTCCGTTCTAAACCGCCCCCCTTTATCTTGAGGCTGTGCCCCCTAGTCCTACTGTCTTTTTTGAGCGGGAAGAGTCTCTCCACCTCTATCCTATCCATCCCATTCATCCACCCTAAACATGTTAAAGAAGCCATTCCCTATGGACAAGCCCTCCATATACACAGGATTTGCTCAGATGAGGAGGATCGCAACAGACACCTCCAGATGCTGAAAGATGCCCTCATAAGAACAGGATATGGCGCTCGACTCATCGATCGACAGTTCCGATGCACCACAGCGAAAAACCGCACCGACCTCCTCAGAAGACAAACACGGGACGTGGTGGACAGAGTACCCTTCGTCGTCCAGTACTTCCCCGGAGCGGAGAAGCTACGACATCTTCTCCGGAGTCTTCAACATATCATTGATGAAGACGAACATCTCGCCAGGGCCATCCCCACACCCCCACTTTTTGCCTTCAAACAACCGCACAACCTCAAACAGACCATTGTCCGCAGCAAACTACCCAGCCTTCAGGAGAACAGTGACCACAACCCTGCCACAGCAACCTCTGCAAGACATGCCGGATCATCGACATGGATACCATCATCACACGTGAGAATACCATCCACCAGGTGTATGATGTGATCAGAACTCCCACCAACCTGACGAAGGAACAGCCAGTTCCAAAGGCTACTGGCATTTGCTACAAATAAACGTGTTGAACTTTAACCTGATGTTGTGAAACTTTTTACTGTGTTTACCCCAATCCTAATGCCAGCATCGCCACATTCTATCAAGAAGCCAATTTTGTATCCATTTAGATACCTCACCCTGGATCCCGTGAGATTTAACTTTATGCAACAACCTACCATGCGGTACCTTGTCAAAGGCCTTGCTGAAGTCCATGTAGACAACATCAACTGCACTGCCCTCATCTACCTTCTTGGTTATACCTTCAAAAAACTCAATCAAATTAGTGAGACATGATTTTACATTCACAAAGCCATGCTGACTGTCCCTAATCCTTGAGGAGCAGAAGGATCTTGGGGTCCGGGTCCACAGGACTCTTAAATCGGCCTTGCAGGTGGAGGATGTGGTCAAGAAGGCGTATGGTGTACTGGCCTTCATTAATTGAGGGATTGAGTTTAGGAGTCGGAAGGTAATGCTGCAACTTTATAAGACCCTTGTCAGACCCCACTTGGAGTACTGTGCGCAGTTCTGGTCGCCTCACTACAGGAAGGATGTGGAAGCTATTGAGAGGGTGCAGAGGAGATTTACAAGGATGTTGCCTGGATTGGGAGGCATGTCTTATGAAGATAGGTTGAGGGAGCTCGGTCTCTTCTCCCTGGAGAGACGAAGGTTGAGAGGTGACCTGATAGAGGTTTATAAAACGTTGAGAGGAATAGATAGGGTGGATTCTCGGAGGCTATTTCCCAGGGCTGAAATGGTCGCTACGAGAGGACACAGGTTTAAGGTGCTGGGGAGCAAGTACAGAGGAGATGTTAGGGGTAAGTTTTTCACTCAGAGGGTGGTGAGTGAATGGAATTGGCTGCCGTCGGTGGTGGTGGAGGCGAACTCGCTGGGGTCTTTTAAAAGACTTCTGGATGAGTATATGGGATCTAGTGGGATTGGGAGTTACAGATATTTCTATGGCTTGGTAGGTATGGATATAATCGGCGCAATTTGTGGGCTGAAGGGCCTGTTTATGCTGTAGTGTTCTATGCTCTATGTAATCAGTCCTTGTGTCTCTAAATGCCTGCAGATCCTGTCTCTCAAAATACCTTCCAACAAGGATGTGTGGGTTAGAGGGTGTAGTGGGTAATATGTAGGGATATGGGGGTGGGGCCCGGGTGGGATTGTGTTCGGTGCAGACTTGATGGGCTGAAGGGCCTCTTTCTGCACTGTAGGGTTCTATGATCTAATTTACTCACCACAGATGTGAGGTTCACTGGCCTGTAGTTCCCAGGCTTTTCCCTGCAGCCCTTTTTAAACAAAGGCACAACATTTGCCACTCTCCAATCTTCAGGCACCTCACCTGTGATTATCGATGATTCAAATATCCCGACTAGGGGACCGGCAATTTCCTCCCTAGCCTCCCACAGTGTCCTGGGATACACTTCATCAGGTCCCAGGGATTTATCTACCTTGATGCACTTTAAGACTTCCAGCACCTCCTTCTCTGTAATATGTACACTCTTCAGGACATCACTATTTATTTCCCCAAGTTTCCTAACATCCATGCTTTTCTCAACAGTAAATACTGATGAGAAATATTCATTTAGGATCTCACCCATCTCTTGTGGATCTTTAAGAGGCCCTACTCTCTCCCCTGTTACTCTTTTGCCCTTTATGTATTTGTAGAAGCTCTTTGGATTCTCCTTTGCCTTATCTGACAAAACAATCTTGTGTCCCCTTTTTGCCCTCCTGATTTCTCTCTTAACTCTACTTCTACACTCCCTATACTCTTCAAGAGGTTCATTTGATCCCAGCTGCCTATGCATGTCATGTTCCTCTTTCTTCTTCTTGACCAGGGCCTCAATATCCCGAGTTATCCAGGGTTCCCGACTTCTGCCAGCTTTGCCCTTCACTCTAAGAGGAATGTATTTACCCTGAACCCTGGTTAATACACTTTTGAAAGTTCCTGCCTGATACTATCAAAATTGGCCTTGCCCCAGTTTAGAATTTTAACTTTTGGGCCAGACCTATCATTCTCCATAATTATCTTAAAACCAATAGAATTATGGTCACTGGTCCCAAAGTGATCCCTCACTCACACTTCTATCACCTGCCCTTCCTTATTTTCCAAGAGGAGACCAAGTTTTGCCCCCTCTCTGTTCAGGCCATCCACATACTGAATGAGAAATTCCTCCCGAATATACTCAACAAATTTCTCTCCATCTAAGCGTGTAAAGGAGCTGGAAGGGGAATTAGAGGAGCTCCGTATAATTCGGGAAGTGGAGCAGGACATAGAAAGGAGTTATAAGGAGATAGTCACTCCTAGGAATAAGTCTTGGGTCACTGCCAGGAAGAGGGGCAAAAAGCAGTTGGGGGGACAATCCCCTGGGGCTGTTCCCCTCCAAAATAGGTTTTCGGTCCTGGAGGCTACAGTTGAGGAGAAATCAACTGGGGATAGCCAAAGGGAGCAGGTCTCTGGGGGTGAGCCTATTGGCAAGCCTCAGGTGGTTAGGGGTAAGAGATTGGGCCTCGTGATTGGGGACTCCACAGTTATGGGGACGGATAGGAGAGTTGGAGGTAAGGGTAGGGACTCTGGGCTGGTGTGTTGCCTACCAGGGGCTGGGGTCCAGGATGTATCGGACAGAGTATTCAGGACTCTTAGGGGAGAGGGAGATCAACCCCAAGTTATAGTTCATGTGGGGACACATGACATAGGGAGATTAAGGGAAGGGGATATTAAGCAAAGATTTATGGAGTTGGGGTGGAAACTCAAGGCGAAGTCAGAAAGAGTAGTTATATCTGGACTCTTGCCTGTGCCACGGGATAGTTTAGAGAGGAATAGGGAGAGGGAAAGTTTGAACTCGTGGCTGAGGGGATGGTGCAGGAGGGAGGGGTTCAGGTACTTGAGCAATTGGGGCTCATTCTGGGGAAGGTGGGACCTCTATAAGAGGGATGGTCTACACCTGAACCAGAGGGGAATCAATATCCTGGGGGGTAAATTTGCAAAAGCGATGCAGGAAGGTTTAAACTGATTCGGAGGGGGGGAGGGATAGTGAGGAAAGGGGGTGAAAGTGAGGGGGGCATAGTTGGGGAATGCAAGGCACGGCATAGTGGGGGTGGGGCGGAGCAGGGTTTGAAATGCGTGTACTTTAATGCGAGGAGTATTCGCAATAAAGTGGATGAACTTGCAGCGTGGATCAGTACCTGGGACTTTGATGTTGTGGCCATTTCTGAGACTTGGATAGAGCAGGGTCAGGAATGGATGTTGCAGGTTCCGGGGTACAAATGCTTTAGTCGGAGTAGAGAAGAAGGTAGAAGGGGGGGTGGGGTAGCATTGCTAGTCAAGGACTGTATCACAGTGTCGGAGAGAAAGTTTGATGAGGACTTGTCAGTTGAGGTAGTATGGGCGGAGATTAGAAATAGGAGAGGAGAGGTCACCCTGTTGGGAGTCTTTTATAGACCTCCTAAAAGTTCTAGAGAGGTTGAGGAAAGGATTGCGGAGACAATCCTGGTTAGGAGTGAAAGTAATAGGGTAATTGTTATGGGGGACTTTAACTTTACGAATATTGATTGGAGTTGCTATAGTTCTAGCTCGCTAGAGGGGTCAGTGTTTGTACAAAGCGTGCAGGAAGGTTTTTTGTCTCAGTATGTAGACAGGCCAACTAGAGGTGAGGCTATATTGGATTTGGTGCTGGGAAATGAGCCAGACCAGGTGCTAGACTTGGAAGTTGGTGTGCATTTTGGTGATAGTGACCACAATTCGGTTACGTTCACCTTAGTGATGGGAAGAGATAGGCATGAACCTCGGGTCAGCAATTTTAGCTGGGGTAAGGGCGATTATGAGGCTATCAGGAGTGAATTAGGAAGCATGGATTGGATTAGGGGATTACAGGGACTGGGAACGTCAGAAATGTGGAGTTTTTTCAAGGAGCAGCTACTGCGAGTCCTTGATAGGTATGTCCCTGTCAGGCATGGTGGATTTGGTAGATCTAGGGAACCGTGGTGCACTAAAAGAGTTGAGTCGATGGTTAAAAAGAAAAAGGAGGCTTATGTTAGGATGAGATTGGAGGGCTCAGATAGTGCACTAGAAAGCTTTAGATTGGCTAGGAGGGAGTTGAAGAGTGAGTTGAGAAGGGCTAAAAGAGGACATGAGAAGACTTTGGCTGATAGGATTAAGGAGAATCCGAAGGCGTTCTATAGGTATGTCAAGAACAGAAGGTTGGTCAGGGCAAGATTAGGGCCAGTTACAGACAGCAGGGGGAAGTTGTGTGTGGAACCGGAGGAGATTGGAGAAGTATTGAACCAATATTTCTCTTCGGTGTTCACGCAGGGGGACATGAATATAGCTGAGGAGGACATTGGGTTGCAGGGGTGTAAAATAGACAGTATTACGGTTGATAAAGAGGATGTGCTGGAAATTCTTGAGGGGCTGAAAATAGATAAGTCCCCTGGTCCGGATGGGATCTACCCTAGGATTCTCTGGGAGGCTAGAGAGGTGATTGCAGAGCCTCTGGCTCAGATCTTCAGGTCGTCATTGGTCTCTGGTGTAGTCCCGGAGGATTGGAGGATAGCGAATGTTGTCCCATTGTTTAAGAAGGGGAACAGAGACTTTGCCGGGAATTATAGACCGGTGAGTCTTACTTCTGTTGTGGGCAAGGTTTTAGAAAAAATTATTAGGGATAGGATTTATAGTTATTTGGAGTGTAATGAATTGATTAGAAATAGTCAACATGGTTTTGTAGCGGGTAGGTCGTGCCTTACTAACCTAATTGAGTTTTTTGAGAAGGTGACCAAAGAGGTGGATGGGGGTAAGGCAGTTGACGTGGTATACATGGATTTTAGTAAGGCGTTCGATAAGGTTCACCATGGTAGGCTTCTGCAGAAAATGCAGATGTATGGGATTGTGGGTAATCTAGGAAGTTGGATCAGGAATTGGCTATCAGATAGGAGACAGAGGGTGGTGGTGGATGGTAAATATTCATCATGGAGTACAGTTACGAGTGGTGTGCCTCAGGGATCTGTTTTGGGGCCACTGTTGTTTGTAATTTTTATTAATGATCTGGATGAGGGTATAGTTGGGTGGATTAGTAAATTTGCTGATGACACCAAAATTGGAGGTGTGGTAGATTGTGAGGAAGGGTGTCATAGTCTGCAGGGAGACTTAGATAGGTTGCAGAGCTGGGCCGAGAGGTGGCGGATGGAATTTAATGCGGAGAAGTGTGAGGTAATTCACTTTGGTAGGAGCAACAGATGTGTCGAGTATAGGGCTAATGGGAGGACTTTGAATAGTGTGGATGAACAGAGGGATCTAGGTGTGTGTGTACATAGATCCCTGAAAGTTGGGAATCAAGTAGATAAGGTTGTTAAGAAGGCGTATGGTGTCTTGGCGTTTATTGGTAGGGGGATTGAATTTAGGAGTCGCAGTGTAATGTTGCAACTGTACACTACTCTAGTGCGGCCGCACTTGGAGTACTGTGTGCAGTTCTGGTCCCCGCATTACAAGAAGGATGTGGAGGCGTTGGAGAGGGTGCAGAGGAGGTTTACTAGGATGGTGCCTGGTATGGTGGGGAGGTCCTATGAGGAGAGACTGAGGGATTTAGGGTTGTTTTCGTTGGAAAGAAGGCGGCTAAGAGGGGATCTTATTGAAACATATAAGATGATTAGAGGTTTAGATAGGGTGGATAGTGATAGCCTTTTTCCTCGGATGGAGAAAGCTAGCACGAGGGGGCATGGCTTTAAATTAAGGGGGGGTAGCTACAGGACGGATGTCAGGGGTAGGTTCTTTACCCAGCGGGTGGTGAAGGATTGGAATGCCCTGCCTGCTGCAGTTGTAAATGCGTCTAGTTTGGGGGCGTTTAAGAGATCTCTGGATAGGTTTATGGACGAAAAGGGATTGGTATAGGCTAGTGGGTCATTGTTTTTATAACTGGTCGGCGCAACATCGTGGGCCGAAGGGCCTGTTCTGCGCTGTAATGTTCTATGTTCTATGTTCTAATACTATGGCTGTCCCAGTCAATGTTGGGAAAGTTAAAATCTCTGACTATTACCACCCTATTTTCCTTGGAGCTATCTGTAATCTCCTTACATATTTGCTCCTCAATTTCCCACCGCCTATTTGGGGGCCTATAGTACAACCCTACCAAAGTAATTTCCCCCTTCTTATTTCTCAGTTCTACCCATATAGACTCAATGGCCGAACCCTCAGATATATCCTCTCTCAGTATGGTCTCAATACGCTGGTAACTGGCCTCCAGTCTGAAAATTTTCCTTCCATCACCACCCTCTGTCTTCTATGATACATAGAACATAGAACATTACAGCGCAGAACAGGCCCTTCGGCCCACGATGTTGCGCCGACCAGTTTTTAAAAAAAAAACACTGACCCACTAATCTAAACCAATCCCTTTTCGTCCATAAACCTATCCATAGATCTCTTAAACGCCCCCAAACTAGGCGCATTTACAACCGCAGCAGGCAGGGCATTCCAATCCCTCACCACCCTCTGGCCAGTTACTAACGGCCAGTTACTTATCCAATTGGCCAAATTTCCTTCTATCCCACACCTCCTTACTTTCTTCATGAGCCTAGCATGGGGAACCTTATCAAACGCCTTACTAAAATCCATGTATACGACATCAACTGCTCTATCTTCGTCTACACAGTTAGTTACCTCCTCAAAGAATTCAATTAAATTTGTGAGGCAGGACTTAACCCTCACGAAACCGTGCTGACCATCCTGGATTTAGCTGCATCTTTTTAAATGGTCATAAATCCTATCTCTCAAGACCCTTTCCATTAACTTACTGACCACCGAAGTAAGACTAACTGGCCTATAATTACCAGGGTCATTCCTATATCCCTTCTTGAACAGAGGAACAACATTCGCCACTCTCCAGCCCTCTGGCACAATCCCCGTGGACTGTGAAACCCAAAGATCAAAGCTAAAGGCTCCGCAATCTCATCCCTTGCCTCCCAAAGTATCCTAGGATGTATCCCATCTAGCCCAGGGGACTTATTGACCCTCAGGTTTTTTTTAAATTGCTCATACATCTTCCCTCAGAACATCTACCTCCTCCATCCTATCAGCCTGTAACACACTCCCATCCTCAAAAACATGGCCCCTCTCTTTACTGAACACTGAAGAAAAGTATTCATTCAACGCCTCACTTATCTCTTCTGACTCCATGCATAAGTTCCCTCTACTATCCTTGACTGGCCCTAATCTCATCCTGGTCATTCTTTTATTTCTCACATAAGTGTAAAAAGCCTTGGGGTTTTCCTTTATCTGACCCACCAAGGAATTTGCATGCCCCCTCCTAGCTCTCCTAAGCCCTTTATTTAACTCATTCCTTGCTACCTTGTAACCTTCAAGCGACCCAACCGAACCTTGTTTTCTCATCCTTACATACACTTCCTTTTTCCCCTTGACAAGACATTCAACCTCCTTTGTGAACCATGGTTCCCTCACTCGACCATTTCCTCCCTGCCTGACAGGAACATACCTATCAAGGACATGCAGTATTTGTTCCTTGAACAAGCTCCACTTTTTGTTTGTGTCCATACCTGACAGTTTCTGTTCCCATCTTACACTCCCTAATTCTTGCCTAATCACATTATTCCAGTGTTAATGCTGCGTTATTCCGGTGTTGACGCTGCGTTATTCCGGTGTTTGATTGGCTTTATTTGAAACTGCTCACAGGCTTACCCCGATCGCATGCTGAGGGCCATGATGACTGTCTCAGGAGGGAAGCTAAACAGATTAAGAGGGAGAGCTCTCCACCACGGGGAATGCGTGAGGGATTGAAGGCACGCAGTCAGGACAGCTTGATCCCAACTGTCAAAGAAGCCGGACGTTCAATCCATGAAATCCCTCGGCATGAATCCCACAGAACTCTGGAAACTGCCAAATCCGGTATTGATGGTTCCATCTCACAGGTAGGGAGAGTTTCTGTTTATTGTCCTGTTAGTGAGTTTAGTTTTCAGCACCCAGAGAGCTGTGTTCGCTGGAACACTCACACTGACTCTCACATCAGCTACAGGATGAAGGCTGGCTCTCTTTATGCTGGAGTGGATTTTCTTTCCAAACAGATTGAACAAGTTTCCTTTTGATTGGATCTGATTTATTATTGTCACGTGTACTAACATACAGTGAAAAGTATTGTCTCTTGTGCACTATACAGACAAAGCATACCATTCATAGAGAAGGAAACGGGAGTGCAGAATGTAGTGTTACAGTCACAGCGAGGGTGTAGAGAAAGATTAACTTAATGCGAGGTAGGTCCATTCAAAAGTCTGACAGCAGCAGGGAAGAAGCTGTTCTTGAGTCGGTCGGTAAGTGACCTCAGACTTTTTCCTGATGGAAGAAGGTGGAAGAGGGAATGTCCGGGGTGTCCTTAATTATGCTGGCTGCTTTGCCGAGGCAGTGGGAAGTGTAGACAGAGTCAGTGGATGGGAGGCTGGTTTGTGTGATGGATTGGGCTATATTCACAATCTTTTGTAGTTCCTTATGGTCACGGGCAGAGCAGGAGCCCAGACCAAGCTGTGATACAACCAGAAAGAATGCTTTCTATGGTGCATCTGTAAAAGTTAATGAGAGTCGTAGCGGACATGCCAAATTTCCTTATCTTCCTGAGAAAGTAGAGGCGTTGGTGGGGCTTTCTTAACTATAGTGTCAGCATGGGGGGGACCAGGGCAGGTTGTTGGTGATCTGGACACCTAAAAACCCAAAGCTCCCGACCCTTTCTACTTTTGCTTCTATTGATGTAGACAGGGGCATGTTCTCCTTTCGACTTCCTGAAGTCAATGACAATCTCCTTTGTTTTGTTGCTATCGAGGGAGAGATTATTGTTGCTGCACCAGTTCACCAGATTCTATTTCTCTCGCCCGTAACTCATCCATTGCTGCCCTCAGTCAGCACTCATCTCAACGTTTAACAAGTGAGGGAGGGAGAGAGAAATCAGGGAAGGTCTGTTAGCCTTCCATCTGTGCTCGGGAAAAGTGCTGGAAACTATTATAAAGGATGTGATAAATAAACACTTGGACAATGATGATCTGATTGGACAGAGTCAGCATGGATTTATAGATGGCAAATCATATTTGGCAAACTTGTTAAAATTTTTTGAAGATGTTGCAAATAAAATTATTCCCGGAAGGTCGATAGCATTTTTGGATTTTCAGAAGGTTTTTTGATAATGTCTCCCACAGGGGGTTAATTAGTAGATAAGGATACGTGGTTCAGTGTGGGAGTACCCAATGGGACGTTGAGAGTAAGTGACCACATCTCCAGGGTGAAGTTGTCTCTCGGGTAGAATCATCTGGAAGCCACGTAGTGAGCATTTGCGGATTGGAGCTCTGCTACAGGGCAGCCTTGAGCCACAGCTCCTGTGTCAAGTTTCTTTCAATAAATACCTTTTGTTCCAAACAAAGCCAGTATAAGGTTCTGGTGAGGCCACACCTGGAGTACTGTGTACAGTTATAGTCTCCTAACGTGAGAAAGGATATACTGGCACTGGAGGGGGTGCAGAGGAGATTCACTCGGTTGATTCTGGAGTTGAGAGGGTTGGATTATGAGGAGAGACTGAGTAGACTGGGGATATACTCATTGGAATTCAGAAGAATGAGGGGAGATCTTATAGAAACATATAAGATTATGAAGGGAATAGATAAGATAGAAGCAGGGAAGTTGTTTCCATTGGTGGATGAAACTAGAACTAGGGGACATAGCCTCAAAATAAGGGGAAGCAGATTTAGGACTGAGTTGAGGAGGAACTTCTTCACACAAAGGGTTGTGAATCTGTGGAATTCCCTGCCCAGTTGAGGCTCCTTCATTGAATGTTTTTAAGGCAAGGATAGATAAATTTTTGAAGAGTAAAGGAATTAAGGGTTATGGTGAGCGGGCGGGTAAGTGGAGCTGAGTCCACACAAAGATCAGCCATGATCTTATTGAATAGCGGAGCAGGCTTGAGGGGGCAGATGGCGGACTACTGCTCCTAGTTCTTATGTTCTCATGGAATTCTCTGGACGATGCCTGGAATGCTGCAATATAACAGCTAGGAGGCAGCATATTGTACTGGATTGAGGATCGACTAACAAAAAATAGAGTAGGAATAAATGGGTTCTTCTTGCATTGGCAGGATGTGGCGAGTACACTCCCACAGTATCCCAGCTGGTTCCAATCTATGGCAATGATTTGGATATTGGGAACTGGGTGTAATATTTCCAAGTTCACGGATGATGCAAAGCCGGACAGGAATGTGAGTTGTGAGGAAAATGTAAAGCAGCCTGCAGGAGGGGTTGGAATCAGAGCAGGTGAGAGGTGAACCATGGAAAGGTCTGTTGACCTCAGCTGGGATTTTCTGGTTTCGAGGCGAGTGCAGCCGGAAAATCCCACCAATGAGGGACAAGAACATGGCAGATGGAATATAACGTGGCAGGATGTAATGGATGGTAGAGGAACAGATGTGCAGAGCATTCCTTAAATGGTAGAGATTATTAAGTATTGATGTCCAAAGAAACCTGGGTGCCCTCATCAGTAAGTCATTGAAAGCTGACATGCAGGTACAGCAAGCTATTAGGAAGCTAATGGCCTTTATCACACGAGGATTTGAGTACAGGATAGTGACATCTTGCTTCCATTGTAAAGGCATTGGGTTGGACCACATCTGGAGCAGTGTGTGGTGCATGGTGGTGGAGGGAGTGAGTGTTTGTGGACAAGCAGCAATCAAGCGGGGCTGCTTTATCCTGGATGTTGTCAAGCTTATTGAGTGTTGTTGGAGCTGCACCCACCCAGGCCAGTGAAGGCTATTCCATCCCACTCCTAAGCTGTGCCTTGGAGATGGTGGACAGGCTTTGTGCAGTGAGGAGGTGAGTTACTCACCACAGGATTCCCAGCCTCTGACCTGCTTTCGCAGCCACAGTATTTATATGGTTGGGTCTAGTTCAGTTTCTGCTCAATGGTAACCCCCAGGATGTTGATAGTGGGGTGATTCAGTGATGGTAACCCCCAGGATGTTGATAGTGGGGGGATTCAGTGATGGTAACCCCCAGGATGTTGATAGTGGGGGGATTCAGTGATGGTAACCCCCAGGATGTTGTCAGTGGGGGGATTCAGTGATGGTACCCCCCAGGATGTTGTCAGTGGGGGGATTCAGTGATGGTGCCAAGGGATGATGGTTAGATCCTCTCTTGTTGCAGCAGATCACTGCCTGGTATTGTGAGGTGTGAATGTTACCTGTTCTGATATTGTGCTAAGGGAGAGAACATGATTGGATGGATTCAAACATGGAATTCCAGTACAAATGGCAACATGTTCAACCCTTACACAGTGACACAGTGGGTTAACACTGCTGTCTCACAGCGCCAGGGACCCGGGTTCGATACCCGGGGGCACGGTGACACAGTGGGTTAGCACTGCTGCCTCACAGCGCCAGGGACCCGGGTTCGATTCCCGGGGACACGGTGACACAGTGGGTTAACACTGCTGTCTCACAGCGCCAGGGACCCGGGTTCAATTCCCGGGGACACGGTGACACAGTGGGTTAGCACTGCTGTCTCACAGCGCCAGGGACCCGGGTTCGATTCCGGGGGGCACGGTGACACAGTGGGTTAACACTGCTGCCTCACAGCGCCAGGGACCTGGGTTCGATTCCCGGGGGCACGGTGACACAGTGGGTTAACACTGCTGCCTCACAGCGCCAGGGTCCCGGGTTCGATTCCCGGGGGCACGGTGACACAGTGGGTTAGCGCTGCTGCCTCACAGCGCCAGGGACCCGGGTTCGATTCCCGGGGGCACGGTGACACAGTGGGTTAACACTGCTGTCTCACAGCGCCAGGGACCCAGGTTCGATTCCCGGGGGCATGGTGACACAGTGGGTTAACACTGCTGTCTCACAGCGCCAGGGACCCGGGTTCCATTCCGGTTTCCTCCCACATCCCAAAGATGTGCTTTTAGGCTGATTGATTGGGTAACAAATTGTCCCTATATTGGACCTCCCTGATCCTCGTACATTAGGCGTAGACTAAAATCATGAATAGGTCACTGAGACAATGGGACGGCGGCGCGGGCTCGTTGGGCCGAAGGGCCTGTTTCCCGTGCTGTGTTGTTCTTTGTTATTCCCAGGGGCACGGTGACACAGTGGGTTAGCACTGCTGTCTCACAGCGCCAGGGACCCGGGTTCGATTCCCCGGCAGCACGGTGACACAGTGGGTTAGCACTGCTGTCTCACAGCGCCAGGGACCCGGGTTCGATTCCCGGGGACACGGTGACACAGTGGGTTAACACTGCTGTCTCACAGCGCCAGGGACCCGGGTTCGATTCCCCTGGGGGCACGGTGACACAGTGGGTTAACACTGCTGTCTCACAGCGCCAGGGACCCGGGTTCGATTCCCGGGGGGCACGGTGACACAGTGGGTTAGCGCTGCTGTCTCACAGCGCCAGGGACCCGGGTTCGATTCCCGGGGGGCACGGTGACACAGTGGGTTAGCACTGCTGTCTCACAGCGCCAGGGACCCGGGTTCGATTCCCGGTGACACGGTGACACAGTGGGTTAACACTGCTGTCTCACAGCGCCAGGGACCCGGGTTCGATTCCCGGGGGGCACGGTGACACAGTGGGTTAGCGCTGCTGTCTCACAGCGCCAGGGACCCGGGTTCGATTCCCAGGGGCATGGTGACACAGTGGGTTAGCGCTGCTGTCTCACAGCACCAGGGACCCGGGTTCGATTCCCGGGGGGCACGGTGACACAGTGGGTTAGCACTGCTGTCTCACAGCGCCAGGGACCCGGGTTCCATTCCCAGGGGCACGGTGACACAGTGGGTTAGCACTGCTGTCTCACAGCGCCAGGGACCCGGGTTCGATTCCCGGGGGCACGGTGACACAGTGGGTTAGCACTGCTGTCTCACAGCGCCAGGGACCCGGGTTCGATTCCCGGGGGGCACGGTGACACAGTGGGTTAGCACTGCTGTCTCACAGCGCCAGGGACCTGGGTTCGATTCCCGGGGGCACGGTGACACAGTGGGTTAGCGCTGCTGTCTCACAGCGCCAGGGACCCGGGTTCGATTCCCGGGGGGGCACGGTGACACAGTGGGTTAACACTGCTGTCTCACAGCGCCAAGTACCCGGGTTCGATTCCCGGGGGCACGGTGACACAGTGGGTTAGCACTGCTGCCTCACAGCGCCAGGGACCCGGGTTCGATTCCCGGGGACACGGTGACACAGTGGGTTAACACTGCTGTCTCACAGCGCCAGGGACCCGGGTTCCATTCTTAGGGGCACGGTGACACAGTGGGTTAGCACTGCTGTCTCACAGCGCCAGGGACCCAGGTTCAATTCCCGGGGACACGGTGACACAGTGGGTTAACACTGCTGTCTCACAGCGCCAGGGACCCGGGTTCGATTCCCGGGGGCACGGTGACACAGTGGGTTAACGCTGCTGTCTCACAGCACCAGGGACCCGGGTTCGATTCCCGGGGGCACGGTGACACAGTGGGTTAGCGCTACTGCCTCACAGTGCCAGGGACCCGGGTTCGATTCCTGGCTTGGGTCACTGTCTGTGTGGAGTTTGCACATTCTCCCCATGTCTGCGTGGGTTTCCTCTGGCTGCTCCGGTTTCCTCCCACAGTCTGAAAGACATGCTGGGTTTGGGTGTATTGGCCATGCTAAATTCTCCCTCTGTGTACCCGAACAGGCACCAGACTCTGGCGACGAGAGGATTTTCACAGTAACTTCATTGCTGTGTTAATCTAAGACTACTTATGACACTAGTAAATCAACTTAAATTATTCCAATTCTTAATACAAACATACTGGTTGGCAAATCACTCAGTTCAAGCATAATTAAGAATGAGAATAATGTTGGCCTTACCAATACCACCCACAACCCATCAAAAAATAAAGTTTCTATAATATACACAACCAACTCCCGTCCCCAGTCAACCCAAACCCCCAAACAGTGAGACATTCTCTTGTAAGAAATCTCAGCATGAAAACTTTTGCTCTTTTGTTACTGTTCCAGAGTTGGCCCTCTCATTTCCAATTCACCACCAATCTTTCAGTCTAAAGTTTAAAGTTTATTTATTAGTCACAAATAGGCTTACTTTAACACTGCAATGAAGTTACTGTGAAAATCCTCTCGTCGCCACACTCTGGCACCTGTTCAGATACACGGAGGGAGAATTTAGCACGGCCGATATACCCTAACCAGCACGTCATTCGGACTGTGGGAGGAAACCGGAGCACCCGGAGGAAACCCACAGAGACACGGGGAGAACGTGCAGACTCCACACAGACAGTGACCCAAGCCGGGATTTAAATCCGGGTCCCTGGCGCTGTGAGACAGCAGTGTTAACCCACTGTGTCACCGTGCCCCCGGGGAATCGAACCCGGGTCCCTGGCGCTGTGAGACAGCAGTGCTAACCCACTGTGTCACCGTGCCCCCCGGGAATCGAACCCGGGTCCCTGGCGCTGTGAGACAGCAGTGCTAACCCACTGTGTCACCGTGCCCCCGGGAATCAAACCCGGGTCCCTGGCGCTGTGAGACAGCAGTGTTAACCCACTGTGTCACCGTGCCCCCGGGAATCGAACCCGGGTCCCTGGCGCTGTGAGACAGCAGTGCTAACTCACTGTGTCACCGTGCCCCCGGGAATCGAACCCGGGTCCCTGGCGCTGTGAGACAGCAGTGTTAACCCACTGTGTCACCGTGCCCCCGGGAATCGAACCCGGGTCCCTGGCGCTGTGAGACAGCAGTGCTAACCCACTGTGTCACCGTGCCCCCGGGGAATCGAACCCGGGTCCCTGGCGCTGTGAGACAGCAGTGCTAACCCACTGTGTCACCGTGCCCCCGGGAATCGAACCCGGGTCCCTGGCGCTGTGAGACAGCAGTGCTAACCCACTGTGTCACCGTGCCCCCGGGAATCGAACCCGGGTCCCTGGCGCTGTGAGACAGCAGTGTTAACCCACTGTGTCAGCCTGGAGTTAAAATCTTCTGTTAATCTTTTGTTCCATTGACAGAGTCTAATTTTTGAGTAAATTATTTGTTTTTTCCCTCAGGGAACACCGGTGAAGTGTGAGAGTCGCTCATCTCGGTTAACAGTGAACAAGCACGCTGTCCGCTCGCTGTCCAGCGCTCCTGCTGAAACCTTACCCCCCGGACACCTGCTGGATGTGATGCCCGCTGCTCCCAGATGCTTGGACAGAGTTCCGTATGGCGAGAGCGCTCACATTCGGCCCAGCGCCCTGGTCAGTAACACAGGCTCCATTGGACAAGGATCGCCCGGCATTATCCAGGAACCTGCAAAGTCTCAAAGCAGCCCACACTCCCAGCAGGCAACCCATCCAACAACTGTGTATCATCAGAGACTGTTCCACCGACACTCTCCCGTCCCCCCGAGGGACACAGTAACCCAGCAAGGAGAAGGTAATGCCAGGCATTGATAACACAGCCATTCACAAAGCAGGAGGCCATTGAACAACAGGGCAAGCTCCGGCCCCTCCCCGCTGAGCTCCGGCCCCTCCCCCCTGAGCTCCGGCCCCTCCCCCCTGAGCTCCGGGCCTCTCCATTCAGTGCTCAGTTCCCTCTGGCTGCTCCCATTCCTGTTCCCCCCGATGATCCATCATCTGGATATGTTTTCAATGGTTTGAAGTTATTCGCTCTCAGAACAGGAGGAGGATATTTAGCTCCTGGAGTTTGTATCAGTATTTCTATTGGATTGTGGCTAATTTACATGTCACAGTTTTGTTGTAACTCCCTCGGATTCAATAACAACCTGAACCCTGAAAGTTTCCACTGACCCCCCCAGCCTCCACCCCCCCCCCCAGCCTCCACCCCCCCACCCCCCAGCCCCCCAGCCTCCTGTCGGTACAGTTCCACAGGGTCTTTTAAGAGATTTCTGGATGAGTACATGGGACTTAGTAGGATTGACGGTTATAGATAAGCCTAGTAGGTAGGGATATCATCGGGGCAGCTTGTGGGCCGAAGAACCTGTTTGTGCTGTAGTTTTTCTATTTCCATTTCTTTTTATTTATTGCTGGGATCTCACTGGTGATTCTTCCCCGTGTGAACCGGGTGTTGGTGATGGTTCTGCTGTTACCATTTACACCTCCTCTCGCCCCAGTGTTTGTTTTTTCCTGTTTGTCCCACTGCCTTGCACCGGAGTTGCTGAGAGTGCCGGGGATTGTCGGAGGATCCAACAGGATACAGATAGATTGGAAACTTGGGCGGAGAGATGGCAGATGGAGTTTAATCTGAACAAATGTGAGGTGGTACATATTGGAGGATCAACTTTAAGTGTGAATCATATTGTAAATGGCAGAACCCTTAGAAACATTTCTAACCAATTAATCAATGCACTAACCAGTTAACCAGTACTAACCAGTTAACCAGTGCACTAACATATTCACCAATGCATTAACCAGTTAACTAGTACACAAACTAATTAACTGGTACACTAATCCATTCTCCAGCACACTAACCAGTTAACTAGTGCATTAACCAGTACACTAACCAGTTAACCAGTGCACTAACCCACCCCAGTGAATGTTCTGGTCCATTCCTCTCTGGCCGGTTAACAGATTTTTCACTGAGTCCGACCAAGTTGCAGTGAGTCCCCAATCCCAGCCATTCCTTTCAAAACAGGGGAACCTTCCCGGAGAATTGCAATCCATTGGGAATGTGTTTGCCTGGTCCTGGTCCCTGTGGGCGGTTGGCCCGAGTCCTGATCACCTGCTGAGTATTTCCAGCACCTTCTGATTTTAGTTCAGATTTTCAGTATCTGCGCGTATTTAGCTTTTGGCTTCCTGGGTTTTTGGAGATTACTGGATTGAGGATTAAAGGAAGTAGCTGGTGAATGGAGTTAGGATGCAGGACATCCGTGAGAGAACGGAATGGTGGGATAGGCTCAAGGGGCTGAATGGCCTCCAGCTATTCCGCTGGATCTGCACGCTGTCTCTTTGCAAGTTGGTTTATGTTGGAGTTTCTGTGACTCTCATCGATCTCCTCTCCATTGTTTCTTTGAGGTAAAGCAGTTTTGCAGGAACGGAAAGCCACTCCAACAACCCGCGAAATGGCGTCTGCCAAATCTCCGCACAGAACGATCCCAGAACACTTTTCCAACAGCCCGTACGAACAGCTGATCGGAAGATTAACCGCCGCAGATTTATATCGGAACGGCATTCCGGTGACCTTTGACCCTGCTGCCCGAGGAATCCCGTTGGATGCAGGTACTGGGTTGGTCCTCTCTCCCTCGGAGGTGAACGTTTGGCCTTTCTGACAGGATTCTGATGAAAGTCGACAGGGAAACTGTCCGCAATGGCAAAGGGTTCAAATCCCAGGAAGAACAAAATTCAGGAAGCTTTTTGTTGATTAGTTGAAGATATTCAGTGAATCTGACCACAAACACTCCCAAAATAAACCCAACCACTTCCCTCCAACACTGCGTCTGATTGGCTCCGGTTTTTTCAGTCAGTGGTGTGTGGTATTTATTCCCCACGGCCTGTGTCACCGTCACAAGATGCTCCGTGTCCCCTCCACTGTTCTCCTGGATTAGTACAAAACCACCGTCTGGATTTATTGGCGATTGGGAACGTCAGCTCCTGCCCTCCGCCCCCGAGGAGGGGGGATCCAAACCAGAGTAACTGACCAGTCTGATTGGTCAACATGGCCAAAGTGCAGTAATGGGTGGGGTGGGATTGCAGGAACTGTGAGGAGTCACAGAATCACAGAGTCATCCAGCACAGAAGAGGCCCTTCGGCCCATCAAGTCCACACTGATACATTAGAAACACCTGAACTCCCGCCTAATCCCATCTGCCAGCACTTGGCCCATAGCCCTGAATGTAATAATGTGCCGAGTGATCCTCCAGATCCTTTTCAAAGTACGTGAGGCATCGTGCCTCCACCACCCTCCCAGGCAGTGCATTCCAGACCCTCACCACCCTCTGGGTAAAAAAGGTTTTCCTCACATCCCCCCTAAACCTCCTGCCCCTCACTTTGAACCTATGTCCCCTCGCGACTGACCCTTCAATTAAAGGGAAACAGCTACTCCTTACCCGTTCTGTCCATGTCTCTCATTATATTGTGTACCTCGATCTGATCACCCCTCGGTCTTCTCTGCTCTCATCATAACTTAAATGTTCCATCCCAGGCAGCATCCTGGTGAATCTCCTCTGCACTCCCTCCAGTGCAATCACATCCTTCTGATAATGTGGTGACCAGAACTGTACACAGTACTCTAGTTGTGGTCCTACCAAAGTTCCATGCAATTCCAACATAACTTCCCTGCTTTTATAATCTATGCCTCGATTGATAAAGACAATGTCCCGTGTGCCTTTTTTACCACCCGACTAACATGCCCTTCTGCTTTCAGAGACCTGTGGACAAATACACCAAGGTCTCTTTGTTCCACAGAACTTCCTAGTGTCCTACCATTCATTGAGTACTTTCTTGTCAAATTATTCCTTCCAAAGTGACCTGCTCACACTTTTCAGGGTTAAATTCCGTCTGTCACTTATCTGCCCATTTGACTAATTCCGCCTATATCTTGTAGCCCAAGACACTTCATCTCACTGTTAACCACTCGTCCAATCTTTGTATCATCAGCTAATTTACTAATCCTACCCCCCCACGTAGTCATCAATGTCATTTATAGAAATGACGAATAGTTGGGAGCCCAGTACAGGTCCCTGTGGTGTGCCACTGGACCTGGCTTCCAGTCAGTAAAGCAGCCTTCTGTCATCACACTGTGTCTCCTACAACTGATCCAATTCTGAATCCACTTTATCAAATTATACTGTATCCCATTTCCATGCCCGCCCACCCGCCCGTCCTCACGCCCGCCCACCCGTCCTCACGCCCACCCACCCGTCCTCACGCCCGCCCACCCGCCCGTCCTCACGCCCACCCACCTGTCCTCCCAGCACTGTGGCAATTATCTCTTTGATAGTTTAAATGTTTGTAGATTTAATGAATTTCTGAAAGTTGATGATTGGACATTTAGAACAGAGTTCTGGGCTGCTGAGTGACTGCTTTTCTCTCTTTTTGCTTGCAGCCACTTATTGCCTCCCTAGACAGCTGAGTGCTGTCCCCGGATACCCTCAGCCCTACTCCCCCTTCCTGCTGCGGGGCTGCCCTGAGGCTGTCGCCATGGAGAACAGACAAACCATACTGAATGATTACATCACCTCCCAACAAATGCATCATTCTGCTACAGCCCCCCTCTCTCACCGGGGCCTCTCCCCCCGAGAACAAGCCCTCGCTCTCGGCTATTGTCTGCACCCTCGAGGTAAGTGCTCCCACCTCAACCAGCACGCGAGTCGAGCCAACATTTCATCCTGTAACCCTGAACCTCCTGTTAGTGTTCACACAAAACACTCCATAACTTTGTTATATATTTAAATGGGTTGCAGGTTGCTCTCAGAGCTGATCACATGATTTGATGGTGATGTCATTAGGGTGTTGCTGTTTTAGTTTCAGTCTGTACTCTGTGCAGTGCAGAGAGCAGCTCTTCAATAAAACCTGTTGTGTGTTAGCTTGAATCTCCATGTACAAACCACGTTCTTTTCTTTCTGTTAAAACCCACAACCTCGAACATAGTTAGAACATTATGAGCTGAAGCAGCACAGAGTATTTTTGAGAGTATAATATTTGTCAATATTATTACCACTAATTTGTGTAAATATTGAAATAGTTTCATCCATTTTCATTGCCCCTTTACATTCTGTAATTGTGTCAGGTGCAGGGTGGGTGCAAAACTTTATTTACAAATCCTTCTTTTCATACACCCTGCAACCATCCCTCTATCCCGATATTTTCCAGCTTCCTGGAAATTACCCTGAGTGAAGGAGTGCAATATTCAAAATTTCTATTCCCTGTGAAACAGTCTGTTATTGAGTTTCTGAATTTAACACCATCGGCACCTAGGTTATAACGTGTACCAACGGTGTCACATGTTCCTCTTGGTGTAGTATGGTGTAGCGTGTTCCCCAGGGGGTGTAGCGTGTTCCCCAGGGGGTGTAGCGTGTTCCCCAGGGGGTGTAGCGTGTTCCCCAGGGGGTGTAGCATGTTCCCCAGGGGTTTAGTGTGTTCCCAGGTCCATTTCTAAAGTTGAATTCTGCTTCATGTTTTAATAGATACATTTTTTTTGCAGAATTCCTCAGTCTGTCTCACGTCCCCCACCTCCCCGTGTTGGTGCAAACTCTCACAGGGAGCAACCCAGCTCTGAACCACATCACATACACCCCCGGAGACGCTACACATTCCACCAGCCAACCCTACCACAGATCATCACACTCGCCTGGTAACCCAACACTAAACACTCAGAGAGACAGAGACTGGGGCAGAAAGAGAGAGAGAGACTAGGGGAGAGAGACAGAGAGAGAGACCAGGGGGAGAGAGAGAGAGAGAAATTGGGGGGAGAGAGAGACTGAGTAGTGGGGAGGGGGGGGAGAGAGAGAGACCAGGGAGAGAGAGAGACCACAGAAGAGAGAGAGAGAGACTGGGGGGGAGATAGAGAGAGAGACCACAGGAGAGAGAGAAAAAGACCAAGGGGAGAGAGATATCATGGGAGGGAGAGAGAGGGACTGGGACGGGGCGGGGAAGAGAGAGACCAGGAGGGAGAGAGAGAGAGAGACCAGGAGAGAAAGAGAGAGAGAGACTGGGGAGAGAGAGAAAGGGATCAGGAGACTGGGGGAGAGAGAGCAAGAGAGACAGGAGGAGAGAAAGGGAGACTGCAGGGGGTGAGAGAGAGTGAGAGAGAGAGAAATACGGGAGGAAGAAAGAGAGTGAGAGAGAGAGAGTGAGACTGTGGGGGGAGACAGAGAGTGAGACTGCTGAGGGAGAGAGAGAGTGGTCACAATTTGTTTACAATAAATTCTCAGATATCAAGTGAAGATTCTCCTGTTGAGATATTGGAAAATCCATTTCGTGCTTTGGATAAAGTCTGAGTTACTTCTCCATTTTCTTTCTCAGGACGAGTTACTCCCACCAGCAAGACAACTGATACACAGGGCACAGAGCGAGACCGACAGCGAGACCGAGAGAGGGAGAGAGGGAACGAGAGAGAGAGCAAGAGAGAGAGGGAGAGGGACAGAGCCATGCCATCAGTTATAACCGTCACTGAACACTCTTCCAGTTGGAGAGCTGGTAAGATGTAATGGTGGACTGTGATTGTGGAGGGTTCCATGTTACTGTCTGAGTTAATCATTGGAAGAGTTTTAAATGAGTTGCAGTGGATTTTAACACAATGTGTTACACTCACCTGCCTGTCCAGCTCCAACCTCAGCTACTGGAGCATTGGAAATGTCACATGTTGTTCAGAAAGGAGGCAGAGAGAGACCCAGAAACCAGTGAGAAATAAACTCTCAAAAAACAGAGGTGAAACATAGTTACTATAGGCCGATTAGTTTGACCTCTGCGGTGGAGAAGTTTCTGGAATCAATCATTACGGAGGAGATGATGGAGGATTTAGAAAGACAAAGCTTGATCCAGTATTGGCAGCACGGTTTTATGAAGGGAATGTCATGCTTGACAAACTTGCTTTTTGAGAACATAACCGG
This sequence comes from Carcharhinus amblyrhynchos, assembly GCF_965287045.1. Taxonomy (NCBI): domain Eukaryota; kingdom Metazoa; phylum Chordata; class Chondrichthyes; order Carcharhiniformes; family Carcharhinidae; genus Carcharhinus; species Carcharhinus amblyrhynchos. Next base: position 66,965 of record NW_027650405.1, read on the forward strand.
CAAGGTAGATAGTGGGGAACCTGTGGATGTGGTCTGTCTAGACTTCCAGAAGGTGTTTGACAAGGTGGTGCATAAAAGACTGATCCAGAAGGTGAGATCGCAGTGGATTGGGGGTTGGATACTGGATTGGATTGAGGATTGGCTAACTGGATAAATGGTAAGCAGGGGGGTGTCTCAGGGGTCAGTCCTCGGACCTCAACTGTTACAATCTATACAAATGATCTACAGTCAGGAACAGAGTGTAATGTAGTGAAACTTGTAGATGACACCAAACTAGGTGGGAAAGCAGAGAGTGAAGAGGAGATAAAGGTTTTACAGGCAGATACTGATAGACTAGGAGAATGGACCAAAATCCTTCTCAGCTGGAAAAAGAAAAAGGCAAATTACTATTTAAATGGGAAACAGATTCAAAAGGCGTCTGTGCAGAGGGATCTGAGTGTCCTTGTGCATGAGTCTCAGAAAGTGGGTATACAGGTGCAGAATGTGATAAGGAAGGCAAATGGAATCTTGGCATTTATTGCAAAGGATTTAGCGTATAAAAGTAGAGGAGTGTTGTTACAACTGTATAAGACATTGATGAGACCACATCTGGAGTAATGTGTTGAGTTTTGGTCATCGTCTTTAAGGAAGGAAGTGGTGGCACTGGAGGTGGTTCAGAGGAGCTTCACCAGATTGATTCCAGGGGTGAGATGGTTGATGTTGAGTAGTTTGGGCTTGGATTTACTGGAGTTCAGAAGAATGCGGGGGGATCAGATCGAGGAATATAAAATTTAAAGGAGGTTGATAAGGTGGACATTGAACAGATGTTGTCCCTTGTGGGAGAGTCTGGAGCAAGAGGCCAGAGTTGTTGAGATAGAGATTGATTCAAACCCTGGGATGAGGAGAAGGTATTTCTCACAAAGAGTTGTGAATCTGTGGAACTCACGGCCGCAGTGGAGACAGAGTCAATCAATGGATTCAACAGAGAGACTTGGCTTGGAGAGTGGAAGGGCCTGTTGCTGTGCTGAACTTGTCTTTGTTCCTTGTCTAATTATTCATAAGAACTAGAAGCAGAGGAGGCCATCCAGCCCCTCAAGCCTGCTCCACAATTTAATATGATCATGGCTGATCTCATTTCCACTTTCCTGCCCAATCCCCACAACCCTTCACCTCATCACTCATTAAAAACCTACCTATCTCTTCCTTAAATTTATTCTATGTCCCAGTATCCACCTCACTCTGGGGCAGTGAATTCCACAGATCTTTTGAGCAAAGTAGTGTCTCCTCATCTCCGTTTTAAATCAGCTGCCCCTTATCCTAAAAGTACAACTACTTGTTCTAGATCACCCCCCAGGAGGAAGCAGCTACTCCAGGTCTAACCTGTCAATGCCCTTTAGCCCTTACCCCCCCCAATGTGATCGTACCTTCTGTGTGGCATCTTATCAAACCCATTCCTGAAATCCAGATATAATCCGTCTACAGGATCCCCATTATCCACAGGGCTTGAAACAACTTCAAAGAACTCTAGGAAATTTGTCAAACTCGACTTATCCTTCCTAAAAGCCCACGGACTTTGTCTTTCCAAATATCCCGATGCTGCTTCTTTAACAATGGATTCTAATAACTTCCCAGCGATTGATGTTAATCTAACTGCTCTATAGTTTCCTACTCTCTGCCCCCCTTTCTTTTCTAATAAGGCCGTTACATGGGCATTTTCCCAATTCATTGGAACCTTTCCCACATCCAGGGAATTTTGAACATAAGAACATAAGAAATAGGAGCAGGAGTAGGCCATCCAGCCCTTCGAGCCTGCCCCGCCATTCAATAAGATCGTGGCTGATCTGAAGTGGATCAGTTCCACATTCCTGCCCTCTCCCCATAACCCTTAATTCCCCTTGCCTATCAAAAACCCATCAACCCGCGTCTTAAAAATATTTAGCGAGGCAACCTCCACCACTTCAACGGGCAGAGAATTCCAGAGATTCACCACCCTCTGAGTGAAGAAGTTCTTCCTCAACTCCGTTCTAAACCGCCCCCCACTTTATCTTGAGGCTGTGCCCCCTAGTCCTACTGTCCTTTCTGAGCGGGAAGAGTCCACCTCTATCCTATCCATCCCATTCATCATCTTATACGTCTCAATGAGATCTCCCCTCATTCTTCTAAACTGTAACGAGTACAAGCCTAGTTTATTCGGCCTCTCCTCATAGTTCAACCCCCTCAACTCCGGTATCAGCCTAGTAAACCTCCTCTGCACTCCCTCCAAGGCCAAAATATCCTTGCGTAAGTGCGGCGACCAAAACTGCACACAGTACTCCAGCTGCGGCCTCACCAGTGCCCTATACAGCCGCAGCAAGACCTCCCTACTTTTATATTCAATCCCCCTTGCTATGAAGGCCAGCATCCCATTCGCCTTCCTGACCACCTGCTGCACCTGCAAGCTGGGTTTTTGCGACTCATGCACAAGGACCCCGAGGTCCCTCTGCACCGTCACCTGCTGCAGTTTTTCGCCATGTAAGTAATAGTCCTTCCTACCATTATTCCTACCAAAGTGGACAACTTCACACTTGCTAAGTTATAATATTTTGGAATATTATAACCAATAGATCCACTATCTCCGCCACCACATCCTTTAATACTCCAGGATATAGGCCACCTGACCCTGGCGCTTTGTCTGCCATCAATCCCAATCGTTTTCTCAGTATTATTTCCCTATTGATGATTGTTCTAAGCTCTTCCCTTTCTGTTTCCTCTGCATTACCTGTTACTATTGGAATATACCCATGTCCTCCATTGTGAAAACTAAGGCAAAATACTGATTTATTGTCTCTGCCATTTCTGCGTTCCGCCTCATCCCCCCTCCCACCCTCTAGTCTCATCCTCTAAGGGACCAGCATTCACTTTAGCTACTCCCTTCCTTTTATATACTCTAACAACCAAGAGAGAGTGACTGCTGTTGACATCAAAGTGGCATCAAGGAGCCCCCCAACTTCACAGGAGGTTCAAATCTTCTCCCCCATCGTGCTCAGGAAGGTTGAGACTGAAATGTTAACCGGAATGTTGTTCGTCTGGCAAAGTTTTCAAATCTTTCAGTATAGGAGTTCCATCATTCAGAATTTTCATCGCACTGCCCCACAGCGAAAAACTCCCACCATTTTTACCATGGGAAGGTTTATGTGAGCACAAATGTGCCACAAAGTTTTTAGCACTGCCTTGCTTTTTTTCCAAACAAGATAACACTGAGTGAGCCAGTTCCTTCCCCAGGCTCTCAATTCATTGGTGCAATTTGTGTTATAGACGGCAGAGGGAGCACTGCTCCAGGCATTGCTCCAGAATATTCCCAAGCATTCTGAATTCTGTGATGATGCAGAGATGCCAGAGTTGGACTGGGGTGGACAGGGTGAGAGGTCACAGAGGGCACCAGGTTAAAGTTCAACAGGTTTATCTGAAATTACAGATGTTCGGAGCGCAGCTCCTTCACCAGGCATTATCAGTCCACACTCTCGATCACCTGTCAGTGTCGGGCTATCACCACCCTGCCTAAGCATCCTGTGTCTGTGTGCCCCACTCCCCTTCACCTGGTGAAGGGACAGCACCCCAAAAACTCGTGATTTCACGTAAACCTGTTGGACTTTAACCTGGTGTCGTGTGACCTTTCACCCTGAATTCTGTGAAGGTTGCTGCTGTTATTCAGAAGCCAAGCAGCGTGGCCTTAATGACTATCGGCCAGAGGCTCTGCCATCCATCATTATGAAGTGCTTTGAAAGGTTAGTCATGGCACGAATCAATTCCAGCCTCCTGGTCTACCTGGATCCACTACAGTTCACCTACTGCTGCAACAGATCCACAGCAGATCCCATCCCCCTGGCCCTGCACTCAACTCTGGAACACCTAGATAACAAGGACACCTATGTCAGACTATTATTTATTGACTACAGCTCAGCCTTCAACACTATTATCCCAATGGAACTCATCTCCAAACTCCATGGCCTGGGTCTTGTCTCCTCCCTCTGCAACTGGACCCTGAACTTCCTAACTCACAGACCACAATCGGTAAGGATAGGCAACGGCATCTCCTCCACGATCATCCTCAACACCGGTGCCCTACAAGGCTGTGTTCTGAGCCCCCTGCTATACTCTTTATACACCTATAACCGTGTGGCCAAATTCCCCTCCAATTCGATTTTCAAGTTTGCTGACGACACCACCGTAGTGGGTTGGATCTCAAACAATGATGAGACAGAGAACAGGAATGAGAATCTGGTGAACTGGTGCAGCAACAATAATTTCTCCCTCAATGTCAACAAAACAAAGGAGATTGTCATCAACAATCCTAGTGTTATCCACTTTGGCAGGAATAATAGTAGGAGGGATTATTATTTAAAAGGCGAAAAGCTGCAGCAGGTGACGGTGCAGAGGGACCTCGGGGTCCTTGTGCACGAGTCGCAAAAACCCAGCCTGCAGGTGCAGCAGGTGGTCAGGAAGGCGAATGGGATGCTGGCCTTCATAGCGAGGGGGATTGAATATAAAAGTAGGGAGGTCTTGCTGCAGCTGTACAGGGCATTGGTGAGACCGCAGCTGGAGTACTGTGTGCAGTTTTGGTCACCGCACTTGTGCAAGGATATTTTGGCCTTGGAGGGAGTGCAGAGGAGGTTCACTAGGCTGATACTGGAGATGAGGGGGTCGGACTATGAAGAGAGACTGAATAGACTGGGTCTGTACTCAGAGTTTAGAAGGATGAGGGGGGATCTTATTGAGACGTATAAGATAATGAGAAGGATGGATAGGGTAGAGGTAGAGAGATTCTTCCCGCTCAGAAATGACAGTAGGACTAGGGGGCACAGCCTCAAGATAAAGGGAGGGCAGTTTAGATCAGAGTTGAGGAGGAACTTCTTCACTCAAAGGGTGGTGAATCTCTGGAATTCTCTGCCTGTTGAAGTGGTGGAGGCTACCTCGCTAAATATTTTAAGACACGGGTTGATAGGTTTTTGATAGACAAGGGGATTAAGGGTTATGGGGAGAGGGCGGGAAAGTGGAACTGATCCACTTCAGATCAGCCATGATCTTATTGAATGGTGGGGCAGGCTCGAAGGGCGAGATGGCCTACTCCTGCTCCTATTTCTTATGTTCTTATATTCTTACCTTGCATTAAGTTAATCTTTCTCTACACCCTAGCTGTGACTGTAACACTACATTCTGCACTCTCTCCTTTCCTTCTCTATGAACAGTGTGCTTTGTCTGTACAGCACGCAAGAAACAATACTTTTCATTGTCTGTTAATACACGTGACAATAATAAATCAAATCAAATCTCTCTCATCAGCTTTGGTTTCGTGATATTTTTATCCTGTTGCCTTTTGAAAGGCTGCAGCACTGATTGGTAATATTTATTATTTCACGGGATTTTTCCAGGATTTGGAGTGTGGATTTGTTGCCAGATTTCTTTGTGATACTTTGAAAGAGATGCTTCAGTCCACAAAAGTATAAAACCAGTGAGTGATTTTCTTGGGGAAGTTACTCCTCTTCCAGCTGGGGATTAGACTGATGGTCAGTTTGGCCGCATTGCTGATAACATCATCAATACATCACAAGATCAAACTCTTCAAGTCACCTTGTCTCTAGTCGGGACATACATCGATTCACAGCACTCAGGATTCCTCCTGGACCCTCTGCCTGTAACAGCCGGCTCCCACCAGCAGAGCAGTTAATGAAGCAGCTTCACAGAGCGAGACTCAGCCTCGTGTTTGCAGACCTGTCGGGAGATCGAGAGCAGCAAAAGCAGTCAGAAAATAAACCCTGATCCACGTCAGCCAAAGCAGTCATTTTCATTGGATGGCGCCATGTCTATGAGGGATTCTGGAAGTGGATCGAGTTGGATCTCTGGAGTCATTCACCGGAAATCTACCGCCTCGCCTGCCACAGAATCGGAGCGGGCAACGGAAATCTCCATTGGCCTCGGGCCGAAACTTCCGGTCTCGCTGCCCCTGTTATCAAAAACCAGAACCCTGTCTAATCCAGTGGATATAGAAGGAAACACAGAGGCCGTTTGGTATCTATATCAAAAATTTAGATGAGAATGTACAAGGCATGACCAGTAAGTTTGCAGGTGACACTAAAATTGGCAGTATTATAGACAGTGAGGAAGGTTATCAAAAATTTGCAGCAGGATTTTGATGAGCTGAGGAAGTGAGCCAAGAAATGGCAAATGGAGTTCAACACAGATAAGTGTGAGGTGTTGCATTTTGGAAAATCAAATCAAGTAGGGTTTTCACGGTGAATGTTCGGACCTTAGGGAATATCGTGGGACAGAGGGATCTTGGAGTTCAGGTGCACGTTCTCTAAAGGTGGAGTCACAGGTAGATAGGGCAGTGAAGAAGGTTTTTGGCTTGCTGGCATTCATCAGTCAGGGCATTGAGTATAGGAGTTGGGAAGTTATGTTGCTGTTGTACAGGGCATTGCTGAGGCCACACTGGAGTACGGTGTTCAGTTTTGGTCACCTTGCTATAGGAAAGACGTTATTAAACTGGAGGGAATGCGGAAGAGATTTACAAGGATGTTGCCAGGACTCAAGAGACTGAGTTATGGAGAGAGATTGGACAGGCTAGGATCTTATAGAGGTGTACAAGATAATGAGAGGCATGGATAGGGTGAATGCACTCAGTCTTTTTCCCAGGATTGGGGAATCGAGAACTCGAGGGCACAGGTTTGTTAAGTGGGGAAAGAATTAATGAGAACCTGAGGAGAAACTTTTTTATAGAGGGTGGCACGTGTGTGGAATGAGCTGCTGGAGGAAGTGGTTGTGGCAGGGACATTTAAAAGACATTTGGACAGATACATGGGAAAGATTTAGAGGGATTTGAGCCAAATGCAGGCAAATGGGGTTAGCTTAGATGGGCTTTTTGGGCTGTAGGTTCTATGATTCTATGACTAACTGAGAGAAAGAGATTTCCCAGCAACCAGATTGCCAGCAGGAGGTTTTAGTGCTGAAAGTATCTGGTCATCCTGTCTCCATGGAAACAGGTAGAACTGGGCTGCCTGAAAAGGCGCCTGTCATTGTGGTTTCAGCCAATGGCAATCCTGTGGGAACGTCCCAGACGGAGGAGTTACTCCGCTCCACACGGATTCGGAATTCTCCCCCAGCGGAGAAACTATAATTGATGAACTCCACGTAGTGAGTGTGTAACTATCCGGGACTCTGTAAATGGAACATTGACATTTATACAACAGGACTGCGAGGGGGATGGGTGTGGTGATTGTCCAATCAGGGAGCAGGATGGGGTATCACCGTGGTGACCGCGGGCTCCTGTACTCCGAGTTATCTTGGCAGCTGATTGGTTTTAACTGGTTTTCCCTAAACTGGCGTGTGAACGAATGGGATTTTCCAGCCTCGCTCGACCCAAGATCGGAAAATCCCGTTCCAGGTCAATGATCTTTGCACAGTCCGTGCCCCACTCGCTCCGATCCCTGGGACAGGGGAATTCCACCAGCAATTTGACATTGGGCCAATTCTCACTGGAGTTTAGAAGAATGAGAGATGATGTTATTGAAACATTAGACTCTCGGGGTGGGGGGGGGCGCGGGGGGGGAGACGAGACACTGCAGGATTCTTTCCCCGTGAGAGAACCCAGTGCGAGGGGACAAAAATTACTGTTTGTAATTTTTATTAATGATCTGGATGAGGGTATAGCTGGGTGGATTAGTAAATTTGCTGATGACACCAAAGTTGGAGGTGTGGTAGATAGTGAGGAAGGGTGTCATAGTTTGCAGGAAGAATTGGACAGGTTGCAGAGCTGGGCCGAGAGGTGGCGGATGGAGTTTAATGCGGAGAAGTGTGAGGTAATTCACTTTGGTAGGAATAACAGATGTGTTGAGTATAGGGCTAACGGGAGGACTTTGAATAGTGTGGATGTACAGAGGGATCTAGGTGTATGTGTACATAGATCCCTGAAAGTTGGGAATCAAGTAGATAAGGTTGTTAAGAAGGCGTACGGTGTCTTGGCGTTTATTGGTAGGGGGATTGAATTTAGGAGTCGCAGCGTCATGTTGCAACTGTACACAACTCTGGTGCGGCCGCACTTGGAGTACTGTGTGCAGTTCTGGTCCCCGCATTATAGGAAGGATGTGGAGGCTTTGGAGAGGGTGCAGAGGAGGTTTACCAGGATGTTGCCTGGTATGGAGGGGAGGTCCTATGAGGAGAGACTGAGGGATTTGGTGTTGTTTTCGCTGGAAAGAAGGCGGCTAAGAGGGGATCTTATTGAAACATATAAGATGATTAGAGGTTTAGATAGGGTGGATAGTGATAGCCTTTTTCCTCGGATGGAGAAAGCTAGCACGAGGGGGCATGGCTTTAAATTAAGGGGGGGTAGTTATAGCTCGGATGTCAGGGGTAGGTTCTTTACCCAGAGGGTGGTGAGGGATTGGAATGCCCTGCCTGCTGCAGTTGTAAATGCGCCTAGTTTGGGGGCGTTTAAGAGATCTGTGGATAGGTTTATGGATGAAAAGGGAATGGTTTAGATTAGTGGGTCATTGTTTTTTAACTGGTCGGCGCAACATCGTGGGCCAAAGGGCCTGTTCTGCGCTGTAATGTTCCATGTTCTATGTTCTAAGGTTCAAAAATGAGGGGCTCCCATTTCTGAAGCAGATGAGGAAAAATTTCCTCTCGAGAGCCACAGTCTTTGAATTCTGTTCCACTGGGAGCGGTGGAAGCTCAATCGCTGAGTTTATTTAGGACTAATTAAATAATTAAGTGTGAAGGACTGTGGGGGACAGACAGGATTGTGGAGTTAAGGCAGATCCTGAAAAGCAGAGTCACTGATCTGAATGGCCTACACCCTGATCCTATTTCTTATGATCTTATGGCACCCAATGGTATTATTGTCACGGAATCTCCCACTACTAACATTCTGGACCAATCATATAAACACAGTGAGTACAAGATCAGAGACTGGGAATCCTGTGGAGAGTAACTCACCTCCTGACTCCCCAAAGCCTATCCACTATCTACAAGGCACAAGTCAGGAGTGTGATGGAATACTCCCCATTTGCCTGGATGGGTGCAGCTCCAACAACACTTAAGAAGTTTGACACCATCCAGGACAAAGCAGCCTGCTTGGTTTGCATCACATCTACAAACATTCAACCCCTCCACCACCAATGCAGCAGTGTGTACTATCTACCAGATGCACTGCAGCAACTCACCAAGGATCCTTAGACAGCGCCTTCCAAATCCCTGAGTACTACATGTGGAAAGAGCACAGACACACGGGAACAGCATTTACGAGTGGCCTCAGTTTTACTTTCTTATTGTTTCAGGCTCTGACGAAGGGAATCGGCCAACAGCTGAATACCAACTGCACACACGCTCAACCCTCTCACCCCACACACGCTCAACCCTCTCACCCCACACACGCTCCCCCCTCTCACGCTCCCCCCTTACACATGAGACCATCCAGCACAGACCCAGTGTTCTTCATAACACCGGACTCAAACAGATCATCACCCCTGTGGAATCTGCAACACCATCAGTTCTCAGGTGAGTGTTTATATTGAGTGTTTGGCAGCTCAGTGTACGATAATCACAGACACCATTAGTGTACAGACAAGATCTGCACAGCCCCACAGCCAGAGCCCTTCCAGCCTCCCAATAATACTGTGATCAGAGCTTTCAAAACAAATCTAAATTTGACCAGAACCATCTGTAGAGCAGCACAGTGGGTTAGCACTGCTGCCTCACAGCACCAGGGACCCGGGTTCAATTCCCGGCTCGGGTCACTGTCTGTGTGGAGTTTGCACATTCTCCCCGTGTCTGTGTGGGTTTCCTCCGGGCGCTCCAGTTTCCTCCTGCAGTCCAAAGATGTGCAGGTTGGGTAAATGTGTAGGATTATAGGGGTAGATCAGGGAGTGGTCCTGAGTAAAATCCTCTTTCGGAGAGTCTGTGCAATCTCGATGGACAGAATGGCCTCCTTCTGCACTGGAGGGATTCAGTGATTCTTGATGATTGCAGATATTGGAGGATTACTCAAAGAGGCAGCAGACACACAATGGGCTGAATGGTCTTCTGTGCTGCTTAAATCTAGGATTTTATGAAAGGCAGATTTCATACACTAAACCATACAGGAAACTGCAGAACAAGGAAGTTTAGACAGATGTGGAACCAGTTACTGAAAACCATCAGAGGGAGAGAGACAGGGAGAGGAGAGAGACGGGGAGACGAGGGAACAGAGACAGACAGAGGGTGGGATTTCCCGACTGCACACGCTCCAAGCCCGGAAAATCCCACCCAACGATCTCTGCATGGTCCGTGTCCCGTCTGCTACAATTCCCAGGGTGGGCAGGATGGGGGAAATTCAACCCAGGGAGAGCGGGAGAGAGAGAGGGAGAAACAGAGAATCTGAGAGGAGTCCAGAGAACCCTGAATGTCAGAGGGGTGCAGGATTGGATAAGGAGAAAAGGCAGGCTTATGGCAGATAGAGAGACCAGATGCCCGAGAGGAGAATAGAGAGCACAAGGGTACTTAAAGAAGAAAAAAGAAATGGGGAGAGCAAAGGGGGAGAGAAAAGGA
>NW_027650405.1:82500-89481 GCF_965287045.1 Carcharhinus amblyrhynchos
CGGCACTCCGTCAGCACTGACCCTCTGACAGTGCGGCACTCCGTCAGCACTGACCCTCTGACAGTGCGGCACTCCGTCAGCACTGACCCTCTGACAGTGCGGCACTCCGTCAGCACTGACCCTCTGACAGTGCGGCACTCCGTCAGCACTGACCCTCTGACAGTGCGGCACTCCGTCAGCACTGACCCTCTGACAGTGCGGCACTCCGTCAGCACTGACCCTCTGACAGTGCGGCACTCCGTCAGCACTGACCCTCTGACAGTGCGGCACTCCGTCAGCACTGACCCTCTGACAGTGCGGCACTCCGTCAGCACTGACCCTCTGACAGTGCGGCACTCCGTCAGCACTGACCCTCTGACAGTGCGGCACTCCGTCAGCACTGACCCTCTGACAGTGCGGCACTCCGTCAGCACTGACCCTCTGACAGTGCGGCACTCCCTCAGCACTGACCCTCTGACAGTGCGGCACTCCGTCAGCACTGACCCTCTGACAGTGCGGCACTCCGTCAGCACTGACCCTCTGACAGTGCGGCACTCCGTCAGCACTGACCCTCTGACAGTGCGGCACTCCGTCAGCACTGACCCTCTGACAGTGCGGCACTCCGTCAGCACTGACCCTCTGACAGTGCGGCACTCCGTCAGCACTGACCCTCTGACAGTGCGGCACTCCGTCAGCACTGACCCTCTGACAGTGCGGCACTCCCGTCAGCACTGACCCTCTGACAGTGCGGCACTCCGTCAGCACTGACCCTCTGACAGTGCGGCACTCCGTCAGCACTGACCCTCTGACAGTGCGGCACTCCGTCAGCACTGACCCTCTGACAGTGCGGCACTCCGTCAGCACTGACCCTCTGACAGTGCGGCACTCCGTCAGCACTGACCCTCTGACAGTGCGGCACTCCGTCAGCACTGACCCTCTGACAGTGCGGCACTCCGTCAGCACTGACCCTCTGACAGTGCGGCACTCCCTCAGCACTGACCCTCTGACAGTGCGGCACTCCCTCAGCACTGACCCTCTGACAGTGCGGCACTCCCTCAGCACTGACCCTCTGACAGTGCGGGACACTGTCCATAATCCATTGAGGGTGTCAGATGGAGTTTTTATTCTGTTTTGGGTGGTTTGAACCCAGAGGTCACTGACTGTGAGATGAGAGTGAACCAAAGCTGAGAATTTCCCAGAATCTTTGATTACCTTTCTTTACGATCTGTCTGTTTGGATGGTGTGGAGTTAAGGAGAGTTTTGTGATTAAATGCCATGTTGTACATTCAGGAGTTTTCCGGAACGTTGTCCCGCTGATGTGTGTTGTTTTGTCTGCAGTGCCTACAACAGCCCGAGTCTCGGAGAGTCGGATCCAGCATCGGGATACAGTTGTTGACATCGGCCCATCTGCGGAACGGTCAGCTTCCCTCGCTCACACCTCCAAAAGCCAGCAACGCTTTGTGACGTTGGCCCAACATATCGATGCAAGTCCACCATTGATTGGTTTAGATTTCTGAGATATCGTGAACTAACTCCCTGCCTGAGGTTTCACTCTGTCCGTGTCTGTCCCAAACATCACCCTCTTGTCTCTCACTTTGTCCTGTGTCTCCCACTTGTTCGATGACCCTTCATCACCAACACCTCACTCTGAACCCTGGTGTCTGTGTGAGAATCACCCCCCCCCGCCCCCACACCGGATTAAAGAGGAGTTTGCACTTTCTTCTGTTCTGTCTCAAAGAGACAGAAACACTCGGAGCAGGAAGAGGCCACTCTGCCCTTCGAGCCTGCTCCTGTGTACACTTTGATCATCTGTCTCAATACCACGGTCCAGTCTCCCTCCGGTTACTGACATTTAAACCTGTCGATATGTTATTGATGAGGAATAAAGTTTTTATTTCTAACAGGAGGTAATCACACAGGATTACACCCGCAATCACCCCCAGCGCCTGAGCACCCAGCCAGTGCAACAGCCACAGCGACATCTCTTCCAGCAGCCAGGCAGCCCGGTGCCAGGGCTCTGCGCTCGCCCAGCCAGGATGATGCTCGAGTCACGCAGAGAGAAAAGCAGCACGAGGTAAGGAATGTAACCCGCCCTTCTCCCCTTCCCGACAGTAACAGAGCCTGCTGTGTGTGTGTAAGAATCACCTCTGGACTCAGTTTCTGAAGCTGTGTCCTTGCTCCATCAGGTTACCGTGAGGAACCAGTGACCCCCCCAGGTCAGAAACTGCTCTCAGGGTGGGGCCAATTTTACCCCCCAGAATCAGAAACCCCATCCACTGGCCTTGGACAGAACTCAAACACAGCTCAGGATGACACGCTAGCACAGTGGTTAGCACAGCTGCTTCACAGCGCCAGGAACTCGGGTCCGATTCCCAGCTTGGGTGATTGTGTGGAGTTTGCACATTCTCCCTGTGTCTTCATGGGTTTCCTCCGGGGCTCCAGTTTACCCCCACCGTCTACTGATGTGTAGGTTAAGCGGATTGGCCATGGTAAAGGTGTGGGGTTACGGGGGGTAGGACAGAGACAGGGCCTGGGTAAGATGCTCTATCAGGGAATCAGTACAGACTCAGTGGGCCGAATGGCCTCTCCTGCACTGTGGGAAGCACTGATTCTGCGGAGTAATCAGCTGCTGTGAGGTGACCACTCTGCCTTCAGCCAGGGCCCAGCTCACAGAATCTAATATTCCAACCAAAACCATTCCATTGATGATGAGATGAGAATGCAGTGACTGTGGTGCTGAGGGCTATGGGTGAATCACCCCGGCCCGTCACAGTGACATTCTCTCTGTTTGTGCGGTTTGCAATGAGAATTGAGATTCATCAGGTTAATGGATTCTGCAGAGAGTCCAGTTCCCCCCATCCCGATGTTTAATATCCCTCTCTGACTGACACAGCCGCTGTGATTGTGGAATGTGTGAATGAAGAGTTTGCAGAAAGATGAAGGCGTTCTTTCTGATTGGCAGGCTAGCTGGATCACCGGAGGCAGATTCCCTGGGACAGACACAGCGAGAGGATTCGGAGAGTCTGTCTGTTGCTGCACAGAGCGGGAGCTGGACCCTGAGCAAAGGTATCCCTCCAGAGGCAGCATCCATATCCAGACTCAGTGACACACAGGGACAGGCGACATGGCACACACCTCGCTTAACGGAGCTTGGGAGGACCGAGGCAGCTTGCTTCCCACTGTCCCCCCCCCCCAACCAAACACACCCAAACCTCCCAACGCCACCCCCCCATTAACCAACCCCACCACCCCCAACCCACCCTCAACCCCCCACCAAACACACCCAAACCTCCCAACGCCACCCCCCCCATTAACCAACCCCACCACCCCCAACCCACCCTCAACCCCCCCACCAAACACACCAAACCTCCCAACGCCACCCCCCCATTAACCAACCCCACCACCCCAACCCACCCTCAACCCCCCACCAAACACACCCAACCTCCCAACGCCACCCCCCCATTAACCAACCCCACCACCCCCAACCCACCCTCACCCCCCCCCCCCAACCAAACACACCCAAACCTCCCAACGCCACCCCCCCATTAACCACCCCACCCCTCACTCCCCCCACCAAACACACGCAAACCTCCCCACCAAACCCTTCCCCTCCCCCCAACCCCCCCCCCCCCCCCCCAATCACCACCACCGCCACCACCCCCCCACCCCCCGCCCCGGACAGGAGGTTGGCAGCTCTTTGTTCTGGGTTTTTATTGGTCGATATTGACGATAATTTTCTGGGAGAAACGGTGAATTTGTCAGAAACAAAATGTTGCAGACGTCGGGAATCTGGAATAAAAACAGGAAGTGCTGGAATTATTCAGGGAGTTTGGCAGTGCCTGTGGAGAGAGAGAAACAGAGTCAATGTTTCCGGCCTCCCCCAGACCCGGGAAAAGGCAGGAGGGTCGAGGAGAGCGGGAAAAGGACCAAACGGGAGGCCTGTGATAGGCTGGAGCCAGAGGAGATCGGGTGGGTCAAAGGGCAAAGGGATTCTGATGTGAATGACAGCGTGATGAATTTGCAGAGCCGGAGCTGGGAGGTGTTTCCTCTCTCGGGAATGATTAGTTTCCAGAATTCTCTTCCACCGAGGCTGGATAATTGAAGACTGACTTAAAGTTTTGATCAATTGTGGGGAGATCAGGAGACTGGAGTTGAGATGAGAGCAGCCAGAATCTTCTAGAATGGTGGATAGGCTGGAGGGGCTGAGTGGCCTCCACCTCTGTGGATGGTGCTGATGTGATGTTGAGTGGGGATAGTAATCGAGTGATGTGTTGACAGGATGGAGCCGTCTTGTGCAGGGAGTCAAACACCTGCTTTCTTCAGCAAGTTAACAGAGAACACATCACACATGGTAAAATCCAAAAAACAGGAGCTTATCCGGACATTAACAGCGGTGCCTGGAGGTGAGTCAGATTCCGGTGAGGATTGGTGCGGGATTGGGGAATTCTGCGATCCGTTAATGGGAATCCTGTTGATCCTGGGTCTATTTTTTATGACATTTTGACCACCCGGTTTCTCTTCCAGATGTTGGGCAGTTGGGAACTGAAATCTTTAACATGCCGGCAATGACATCAGCAGGTGAGGGATTGCTTTCCGAAACGCGGATTTAATCTGGTCGATCCGAGAATCCGCACAGTGACAGCTGGTCACATCATTCCGATAATTCTGCTCGGTAATATTTCCCTCAGTTTATCCACAGGGTGATTCGTGTCTCTGTCACTTACTGCTGGAGGAAGTCTACAACACTCAACTATTCATTAGGCTAAGGTTGAATTTAAACCCCAAGAATGAGAGATTCCCTGGAATTCTGGTCGAGGCCGAGACTTGGACCTATTCTTGAATTGAGAAGGGTCTGGATTGGTGGGATGTCTGTGCCCACTCTCTCTCTGGTTCTGATGTTGTGCCTAGCAGAGGGTCAGATCTCATCCTTTCCCTTGGGAAACCTTGGGAAACACTGGGAAATTTCCTGACTCCTGTTCCCATCTCCTCCCATTCACACAGACTTCTTAAATCTTTCAAACAAATGGGCCTTTCCGATTGGCTAGCATTTACTGCCCATTCCTAACTGCCCTGAAACTGAGTGTCTTCCCTCCTGGGCGATTTCAGAGGGCAAGTAAGAGTCACTCACGTTGCTGTGGCTCTGGGGTCACATGTAGGCCAGACTGGGGAAGGACGGCAGATTTCCTTCCCTAAATGACCCAATCTTGTCCCCCTCTCAACCATGACTCAATGACATCACACATGCTTTAATTTGTGCTTCAATTCATCTTCCTTATTTGTCAGACCCCTTCTATTAAAATAAATACCTTCCAATCTTGCCAAATTTCCTTGCACTTTAACTAGCCTATAACCACTATACCTTCCTGACCCACTTTCTGTTTCTTCTAATTTTAGTAAGAAGTCTCACGACACTAGATTAAAGTTCAACAAGTTTATTTGGCAGCACAAGCTTTTGGAGCGCTACCTTTTCATCAGATGAGTCACTCACCTGATGAAGGAGCTGCACTCTGAAAGCTCGTGCTACCAAATAAACCTGTTGGACTTTAACCTGGTGTTGTGAGACTTCTTACTGTGCCCACCCCAGTCCAACGCCGGCATCTCCACATCATCTTCTCATTTTGGCTGTGCATCTCCCTCTGCTCTCAGGATCCCAATCTCTGCCAAGTTAGTTTAAACCCTCCCTAACTGCTCGAGCAAACCTCCATGCATCCCAACAGTCACCAAAAGACAATATCTGTTAGAAAGGAGGATGGCCAGAGGGGAACCCTGCACTACCTGCCTTCCTCTCCTCTGCCTGGTCATCACCCATGCCCTTTCTGCCCATTCAATCTTCACCTGCTCCGTGACCAGCTCACTGAATGTGCTGTCCACAACTTGCTCAGCATCATGGACACAGTGAATCCATCCTCAGCCCCAGCGCTGAAGTGTGGTTAGTCAGCAGCCTAGGTTGGATATACTTCCTCCATGCGTGGTCACCAGGAACAGCTGAAGCTGCCATGATTTCCCACATAGTACAGGAGAAGCATTTCACAGTGAGAGCATTCCTGCCATAATTATCCCTCAGCCCCTTATTTACTCTCTTTTTTACAAAACATTATCCTTATATGGAATGTGATCAGCTCACCTCTCTGACAGTAACAGTAATCACATTGAGGGAGTTGAACCTTGCTTTGTTTTTAATCCAATCATTGGGACATGGAGCAAAGAACAAAGAAAATTACAGCACAGGAACAGGCCCTTTAGCCTCCAAACTTGCACCGACCATGCTGTCTCCGACTGAACTAAAACCCCCTCGAGTCTGTATCTGCTCCAGCTTGAAGCATTTTTCAGTTTCACCTGTACAGTTATTGCCAAGGGGGGGAAGGGGGGTAACTGAGAATTAAACTCATCTGAATAGTGAACCATTCATCAAGCTGGAACTCAGAGTGAAAGTGTGGACAGTTAATGAAGATTTGATTTGGTTTGGAATGAGCTGTGGGGTGGAGTGTGGATTTCTCCCTCATATTGTGTTGCTTAAAGTTATTGCTTTGCTGATCGAACAATCACTCCTTGTTCTCCTCTCCTGCTCCTCTCTCCATTTTTACACTGGTCTCTTCCCTCTCTCACAGGATCAGTAAGTTCTAGAAGCCAGTCCCTGGCAGAGCACTCTGCTAACAACATGGGTTTGGAGGATATTATTCGGCTTTTGAAAGCCTTAATGGGGACATATGACGATGGTGGGAGAGAACGTTCATCATGTAGTGAACCAATGGCTATCAGTGCTGGCACCAACACTCTAACTGAAGAACAATGTGAAGACTTTCACATCGACCCCTCCACAGGTAATCACCCAGAGCCCTGCCTCAGTGAGGCCTTGTATTCTGTACATGTTCACACAAATACACTGGGGCATGGGCACACTGGGGTACGGGCTCACTGGGACACGGGCTCACTGGGACACAGGGCTCACTGGACACGGGCACACTGGGACACGGGGCACACTGGGACACGGGGCACACTGGG
>NW_027650406.1:0-89455 GCF_965287045.1 Carcharhinus amblyrhynchos
AGGACAGAGTGAGAGAGAGAGTGAGAGATTAACAAAGAGAGAGACAGAGTGAGGGGAGAAAGAGAGAGACAGTGAGAGTGAGAGAGAGAGAGAATGAGAGAGACAGACAGACAGAGATACAGAGACAGAGTTAGAGACAGAGTGAGAGACAGAGAGAGAGAGAGAGTGAGAGATTACAAAGGGAAATACAGAGTGAGGGAGAGAGAGACAGAGGGAGAGAGAGAGAGGGAAACCGAGTGACAGAGGGAGAGAGAGAGACAGAGAGGAAGGCAAACTGAGAGAGAGAGAGACAGAGAGAGAGACAGAGGGAGAGAGACAGAGAGAGATAGATAGAGAGAGACAGAGAGAGAGACAATGTGACAGAGAGGGAGACAGCGAGAGAGAGGGAGAGAGAGACAGCGGGAGAGAGTGACAGAGAGGGAGAGAGACAGAGAGAGTGAAACAGATAGAGGAGCAGAGAGAGAAAGACAGAGACAGGGAGAGAGAAAGACAGAGACAGACAGAGAGGCAGAGAGGCAGAGGGAGAAAGAAAGAGATACAGCGAGGGAGGGACAGACAGAGGGAGCGAGAGAGACAGAGAGAGAGACAGACAGAGAGTGAGAGACAGAGACACGGAGAGAGAGAGAGACAGAGAGAGTGATGAGGGGGAGAGAGAGAGCGATAGAGAGTGAGACAGAGAGAAAGAGAGAGAGACAGAGACAGTGAGAGAGGGAGACAGAGATTGAGACAGGGAGGGAGAGAGAGAGAGACAGCAAGAGAGCGAGAGAAAGAGTGAGATAGAGAGAGAAACAGAGAGTGAGAGAGAGGCAGAGAGAGAGAGGCACAGAGAGAGAGAGAGACAGAGAAAGCGAGACAGACAGAGAGAGTGAGAGAGAGAGAGAGACAGAGAGAGAGAAACAGACAGAGTGAGAGAGAGAGAGAGAGAAAGTGAGAGACAGAGAGAGACTGGCAGAGAGAGACAGGGGAAGAGAGATAGAGAGAGAGAGAGAGACAGAGGGAGAGAGAGTGACAGAGAGAGAGAGACAGAGAGACAGAGAGAGACAGACTGAGAGAGTCAGAGAGAGATAGAGAGAGATAAAGACAGAGATAGAGAGAGGCAGAGAGAGAGGGAGAGAGAGAGATAGCGACAAGGAGCGAGAGAGTAATAGGGAGACAGAGACAGAGAGGGAGAGAGACAGAGAGAGAGATGGGCGACACAGAGAGACGGAGAGAGACAGAATGACAGAGAGAGACAGAGAGAGAGACAGAGGGAGAGAATGAGAGAGACAGCGAGAGAGGGCGAGAGAGAGAGAGAGATAGAGAGGGAGAGAGAGAGAGACAAGGAGAGAGAGTGACAGGGAGACAGAGAGAGAGACAGAGAGAGACAGAGAGACAGAGGGAGAGAGAAAGACAGAGACAGCGAGATAGGGCGAGAGAGAGACAGATACAGAGAGAGAGAGAGAGACAGAGACAGAGAGTGAGAGGAGAGAGAGACAGAGCGAGAGAGAGAGAGAGATATAGCGAGAGAGAGAGACAGAGAGAGAGACAGAGGGAGAGAGAGTGAGGCAGAGAGAGGGGGAGAGAGAGAGACAGAGAGAGAGAGAGAGAGAGAGAGACTGAGAAAAGGAGTGAAAGAGAGTGACAGAGAGACAGAGACAGACAGAGTGAGAGACACAGGGAGTGAGAGAGAGAGAGATCCCGAGACAGAGAGAGAGAGAGAGAGACAGAAAGGAGAGAAATAGAGAGAGAGAGAGACAGAGGGAGAGAGAGAGTTAGAGAGAGAGAAAGTGAAAGGTTAACAGAGAGAGAGACAGAGTGAGGGAGAGAGAGAGACAGAGGGAGAGAGAGGGGGAAACACAGTGACAGAGTGACAGAGAGAAAGACAGACTGAGAGAGAGAGACAGCGGGAGAGACAGAGGGAGAGAGAGAGACAGACAGAGAGAGGTAGAGAGACAGAGACAATGAGAGCGAGAGAAACAGAGAGAGATAGGTAGAGAGAGAGAGACAGAGACAGAGAAGGAGAGAGAGAGACAGAGAGAGGAAGAGAGAAAGAGAGAGACATTGCGAGCGACAGAGGGAGAGGGAGAGACACAGAGAGATAGAGATAGTGAGAGAGAGACAGAGATAGAGACAGAGACAGAGACAGACAGTGAGATACTGAGAGACAGAGAGACAGAGAGAGCCAGAGAGAGAGAGACAGAGAGACGGAGAGAGACAGAGTGAGAGAGAGAGAGACAGAGTGAGAGACAGAGATAGCGAGACAGAGAGAGAGTGAGAGACAGAGAGTGAGAGAGAGAGTGAAAGACAGAGCGAGAGACAGAGGGGGAGAAAGAGAGAGACAGACAGGGAAACAGAGAGAGTGACAGAGGGAGAGAGAGAGAGAGGGACAGTGAGCGAGAGAGAGAGAGTAAGATGGAGAGACAGAGGGAGAGAGACAGAGACAGAGTGAGAGACAGAGTGAGAGAGAGAGACTGAGAGGGAGAGAGAGACTGAGTGAGAGACAGAGGGGGAGAAAGAGAGAGACAGACAGAGACAGAGAGAGTGACAGAGGGAGAGAGAGAGACAGGCAGAGAGATAGAGACAGAGAGAGAGAGAGACAGAGGGAGAGAGAGTGAGGCAGAGAGAGAGGCAGAGACAAAGAGAGACAAATAGAGAGAAACAGAGAGAGCGAGAAAGACAGACAGAGAGAGAGACAGACGGAGATAGAGAGAGAGACAGAGAGAGACACAGAGTGAGAGAGAGACAGAGCCAAGGAGTGAGAGTGACAGAAAGACAGAGACAGACAGAGCGAGAGACACAGAGGGTGAAAGAGAGAGAGAGAGTGAGAGAGAGAGAGACAGAGAGAGACAGACAGACAGAGAGGAGAGAGATAAAGAGAGAGAGAGACAGAGGGAGAGAGAAAGAGACAGAGACAGAGTGAGCGAGTGAGAGAGACAGAGACAGAGATACAGAGAGACAGAGGGAGCCAGAGAGAGAGACAAACAGAGAGAGACAGAGAGAGGGAGAGAGACAGAGAAAGAGTGAGAGAGAGAGAGACTGAGAGAGAGAGACAGAGTGAGAGAGAGACTGAGAGAGACAGAATGAGAGAGATACAGATGAGAGACAGAGAAAGTGAGATAGAGAGAGAGTGAGAGACAAAGAGTTAGAGAGAGAGTGAGAGTCAGAGCGAGCGACAGAGTGGTAGAGAAAGAGAGAGACAGACAGAGAGAGTGACAGAGGGAAAGAGAGAGAGAGACACAGTTAGAGAGAGAGAGACAGAGAGAGCGAGAGAGAGACAGAGAGAGCGAGAGACAGAGACAGAGTGAGAGACAGAGTGAGAGATACAGTGAGAGAGATACAGAGTGAGGGAGAGAGAGAGAGAGAGTGAGAGAGACAGAGAGAGATAATGAGAGCGAGGGGAGAGAGAGAGATAATGAGAGCGAGGGGGTCAGAGAAAGAGAGAGACAGAGGGAGAGAGAGAGACAGAGAGAGAGAACGAGAGAAGAGAGAGCAGTGAGGAGAGAGAGAGAGAGAGAGAGAGAGAGAGAGAGAGAGAGAGTGAGAGAGAGAGTGAGAGAGAGAGAGAGAGACAGAGAGAGAAGAGAGAGAGAAAGAGGGAGAGGGGAGGGGAAAACACAGTGGCAGAGAGAGTGACAGAGAGAAAGACAGACTGAGAGAGAGAGACAGAGGGAGAGAGAGACAGAGAGAGTGTGTGTGAGAGAGAGAGAGAGAGACAGAGAAAGAGAGAGAGAGAGAGAGCTAGAGAAAAACAGAGAGAGAGAGAGACGGAGAGAGAGAGAGACAGAGAGAGAGAAAGAGTGACACAGAGGGAGACAGACAGAGAGCGAGACACAGAGAGAGACAGAGAAGGAGAGAGGTGGAGTGAGAGAGACAGTGAGAGAGAGAGAGAGGTGAAGAGAGAGGGAGAGAGAAAGAGAGAGAATGGCAGAGAGGCAGAGGGAGAGAGAGACAGAGAGAGAGAGTGAGAGGGAGACAGAGGTAGAGAGAGAGAGTGAGAGAGAGAGGGACAGAGAGGGAGAGAGGCAGAGTGGGAGAGAGAGAGAGAGAGAGAGAAAGAGAGAGAGAAAGAAAGAGAGAGTGGAAGAGAGAGAGACAGAGAGGGAGAGGGAGAGAGAGACAGATGGAGTGAGACAGAGACAGAGAGAGAGAGACAAGGAGGGAGAGAGTGACAGGGAGTCAGAGACAGACAGAGCGAGGTACAGAGAAAGAGATGGGGGAGACACAGAGAGACAGAGACAGAGAGAGTGAGAGAGAGAGACAGAGAGTGAGAGGAGAGAGAGACAGAGCGAGAGAGGGAGAGAGAGACAGAGAGAGACTGAGCGAGAGAGAGAGAGACAGAGTGAGAGACAGCGTGAGAGAGGAAGAGAGAGACTGACAGAGAGATAGAGAGAGAGAGACAGAGGGAGAGAGAGAGACTGAGTGAGAGAGAGAGAGACAGAGTGAGGGAGAGAGAGACAGAGAGAGAGATAGAGAGACAGAGGGAGAGAGAGAGACTGAGTGAGAGAGAGAGAAAGAGAGACAGACAGAGGCAGAGTGAGAGACAGAGTGAGAGACAGAGTGAGAGAGACACAGAGTGAGAGAGAGACAGAGAGAGTGAGAGAGAGACAGAGTGAGGGAGAGAGAGACAGAGAGAGATAGAGAGTCAGAGAGAGAGAGAGACAGAGATAGAGAGAGAGATAGAGATTTAGAGACAGAGATAGAGAGAGTGAGAGATTAACAGAGAGAGAGACAGAGAGAGGGAGACAGAGACAGAGGGAGAGAGAGGGGAAACACAGTGACAGAGAGAGAGACAGAGAGAAAGACAGACTGAGAGAGAGACAGAGGGAGAGAGAGAGAGACAGAGAGATAAAGAGACAGAGAGAAAGAGAGGCAGAGAAGGAGAGAGAGAGACAGAGGCAGAGATAGACAGTGAGATACAGAGAGACTGAGCGACAGAGAGACAGAGTGAGAGAGATAGAGAGTGAGGGACAGAGAGTGAGAGACAGAGTGAGAGAGAGAGAGACTGAGAGAGAGAGAGACAGAGTGAGAGAGATAGAGAGAGAGAGAGAGTGAGAGACAGAGTGAGAGACAGAGCGAGAGACAAAGGGGGAGAAAGAGAGAGACAGGCAGAGAGACAGAGAGAGTGACAGAAGGAGAGAGAGAGAGGGACAGTGAGAGAGAGAGAGAGTAAGAGAGAGAGACAGAGAGAAAGAGACAGAGACAGAGTGAGAGACAGAGTGAGAGAGAGAGAGAGACTGAGAGAGAGAGAGAGACAGAGTGAGAGAGATACAGAGTGAGAGACAGAGAAAGCGAGACAGAGAGAGAGAGAGACAGAGAGTGAGAGAGAGTGAGAGACAGAGCGACAGACAGAGGAGGAGAAAGAGAGAGACAGACAGAGAGACAGAGGGAGAGAGAGAGAGAGGGACACTGAGAGAGAGAGAGAGAGAGAGAGAGAGACAGGCAGAGAGATAGAGACAGAGAGACAGAGGGAGAGAGAGTGAGGCAGAGAGAGAGGCAGAGACAAAGAGAGACAAATAGAGAGAAACAGAGAGAGCGAGAAAGACAGACAGAGAGAGAGACAGACGGAGATAGAGAGAGAGACAGAGAGAGACACAGAGTGAGAGAGAGACAGGGCCAAGGAGTGAGAGAGAGTGACAGAAAGACAGAGACAGACAGAGCGAGAGACACAGAGAGTGAAAGAGAGAGAGAGAGTGAGAGAGAGAGACAGAGAGAGAGAGACAGACAGAGAGGAGAGAGATAAAGAGAGAGAGAGACAGAGGGAGAGAGAAAGAGACAGAGACAGAGTGAGCGAGTGAGAGAGACAGAGACAGAGATACAGAGAGACAGAGGGACCCAGAGAGAGAGACAAACAGAGAGAGACAGAGAGAGGGAGAGAGACAGAGAAAGAGTGAGAGAGAGAGAGACTGAGAGAGAGAGACAGAGTGAGAGAGAGACTGAGAGAGACAGAATGAGAGAGATACAGATGAGAGACAGAGAAAGTGAGATAGAGAGAGAGTGAGAGGCAAAGAGTTAGAGAGAGAGTGAGAGTCAGAGCGAGAGACAGAGTGGAGAAAGAGAGAGACAGACAGAGAGAGTGACAGAGGGAAAGAGAGAGAGAGACACAGTTAGAGAGAGAGAGACAGAGAGAGCGAGAGAGAGACAGAGAGAGCGAGAGACAGAGACAGAGTGAGAGACAGAGTGAGAGATACAGTGAGAGAGATACAGAGTGAGGGAGAGAGAGAGAGAGAGTGAGAGAGACAGAGAGAGATAATGAGAGCGAGGGGGTCAGAGAAAGAGAGAGACAGAGGGAGAGAGAGAGACAGCGAGAGAGACAACAGAGGGAGAGACAGAGAGACAGAGAGTCAGAGAGAGAGGGAGGCAGTGGGTGAGAGAGAGAGAGAGAGTTAGAGACAGAGATAGAGAGAGTGAGAGAGTAACAGAGAGAGAGACAGAGTGAGGGAAAGAGAGACAGAGGGAGAGAGGGAGGGGAAAACACAGTGGCAGAGAGAGTGACAGAGAGAAAGACAGACTGAGAGAGAGAGACAGAGGGAGAGAGAGACAGAGAGAGTGTGTGAGAGAGAGAGAGAGAGACATTGAGAGAGACAGAGGGTGAGTGAGAGACAGAGAGAGATAGAGAGAAAGAGACAGAGAGAGAGAGACAGAGAGAGTCAGAGACAGTGGGAGAGAGAGAGACAGAGAAAGCGAGACAGAGAGAGGGAGTGAGAGACAGAGAGTGAGAGAGAGAGTGAGAGACAGATCGAGAGACAGAGGGGGAGAAAGAGAGAGAAAGACAGAGAGACAGAGAGAGTGACAGAGGGAGAGAGAGAGAGGGGGACAGTGAGAGAGAGAGAGAGAGAGAGAGAGTGAGTGAGAGAGAGACAGAGAGACAAAGACAGAGACAGAGGTGAGAGACAGAGAAGGAAACATACAGAGTGAGAGAGAGAGATGACAGAGAGAGAAACAGACAGAGAGAGAGAGAGAGACAGAGAGAGATAGAGAGAGATGGGGGGGGTCAGAGAGAGAGGGAGACAGAGTGAGACAGAGAGAGACAGCGAGAGAGAGAACAGAGGGAGAGAGAGACATAGGCAGAGAGGGAGAGAGCCAGAGAGGGAAAGAGAGAAAGACAGAGGGAGAGAGTGAGAGACAGAGAGTGAGATAGAGAGAGAAGCAGAGAGACAGAGAGAGGGAAAACGAGAGAGACAGACTGAGAGACAGAGAGCCAGACGGAGAGAATGAGAGACAGAGAGGGAGAGACAGAGAACAGGAGAGATAGAGAGAGAGAGAGAGACAGAGGGGGAGAGAGAGAGTAACAGAGAGACAGAGACAGAGAGAACGAGAGACAGAGAGAGAGAGACAGACAGACAGAGAGAGAGACAGAGTCCACCAACCCTGAATCCTGAACTCTGACCCCAAGTACAGTCCCCCAACCATGAACCCTGACCCCTGACCCCAAGTACAGTACCCCAACCCTGAACACTGAACTCTGACCCCAAGTACAGTTCCCCCAACCCTGAACCCTGAACTCTGACCCCAAGTAGAGTCCCCCAACCCTGACCCCTGACCCCGAGTACAGTCCCCCAAAACCTGAACCCTGACCCCAAGTACAGTCCCCCAACCTGAACCCTGAAACCCTGACCCCAAGTATAGTCCCTCAACCCTGAACCCTGACCCCGGACAACAAGTACAGTCCCCCAACCCTGAACTCTGACCCCAAGTACAGTCCGCCAACCCTGAACCCTGACCCCAAGTACGGTCCCCCAACCCTGAACCCTGTCCCCAAGTACAGTCCCCCATCCCTGAACCCTGAACGCTGACCCCAAGTACAGTCCCCCAATACTGAACACCGAACTCTGACCCCAAGTACAGTCCCCCAACCCTGAACCCTGACCCCTGACGCCAAGTACAGTCCCCCAACCCTGAACCCTGACCCCAAGTACAGTCACCCAACACTGAACCCCGAACCCTGACCCCAAGTACAGTCTCACAACCCTGAACCCGGACCCCAAGTACAGTCCCCCAACCCTGAACCCTGACCCCAAGTACAGTCCCCCAAGCCTGAACCCTGACCCTGACCCCAAGTACAGTCCCCCAAACCTGAACCCTGAAATCTGACCCAATTTACAGTCACCCAACCCTGAACCCTGACCCCTGAACCCAAGTACAGTCCCGCAACCCTGAACCCTGAACTCTGACCCCAAGTACAGTCCCCCAACACTGAACTCTGACTCCAAGCACAGTCCCCCAACCCTGACCCCTGACCCCAAGTACAGTCCCCCAACCCTGAACTCTGACCCCAAGTACAGTCCACAACCCTGAACCCTGAACCCTGACCCCGAGTACAGTACCCCAACCCTGAACCCTGAACCCTGACCCCAAGTACAGTCCCCCAACCCTGAACTCTGACCCCAAGTACTGTCCACAACCCTGAACCCTGATTCCTGACCCCGAGTACAGTCCCCCAACCCTGAACCCAGAACCCTGACCCCGAGTGCCGTCCCCCAACCCTGAACCCTGAACCCTGACCCCAAGTACTGTCCCCCAACCAAGAACCCTGACCCCAAGTACAGTCCCCAACCCTGACCCCTGACCCCAAGTACAGTCCCCAACCCAGAACCCTGACCCCTGACGCCACGTACAGTCCCCCAACCCTGAACCCTGACCCCAAGTACAGTCCCCCAACCCTGAACCCTGAACCCTGACACCAAGTACAGTCCCCCAACCCTGAACCCTGAACTCTGGCCCCAAATACAGTCCCCCAACCCTGAACCCTGACCCCTGACCACAAGTACAGTCCCCCAACGCTGAACCCTGAAACCTGACCCCAAGTACAGTCCCCCTACCCTGAACCCTGACCCCGAGTACAGTCCCCAACCCTGAACCCAGAACCCTGACCCCGAGTACAGTCCCCCTACCCTGAACCCTGACCCCTGACCCCCAGTACAGTCCCCCGAACCTGAACACTGACCCCAAGTACAGTCCCCCGACCCTGAACCCTGACCCCAAGTACAGACCCCAAACCTGAACCCTGAACCCTGACCCCAAATAGAGTCGCCCAAGCCAGAACCCTGACCCCAAGAACAGTCCCCCAACCCTGATCCCTGACCCCAAATAGAGTCCCCCAAGTCAGAACCCTGACCCCAAATACAGTCCCCCAACTCTGAACCCTGACCCCAAGTACAGTCCCCCAACACTGAACCCAGAACCCTGACCCCGAGTACAGTCCCCAACCCTGAACCCTGACCCCAAGTACAGTCCCCCAACCCTGAACCCTGACCCCAAGTACAGACCCCAAACCTGAACCCTGACCCCTGAGCCCATGTACAGTCCCCCAACTCTGAACCCTGACCCCAAGTACAGTCCATCAACCCTGAACCCTGAACCCTGACCGCAAGTAGAGGAACGAACCCTGAATCCTGACCCCTGATCCCAAGTACAGTCCCCCAACCCTGAACACTGACCGCAAGTACAGTCCCCCAACCGGAACCCTGAACCCTGACCCCAAGTACAGTCCCCCAACCCTGAACTCTGACCCCAAGTACAGTCCCCCAACCCTGAACCCTGACACCAAGTACGGTCCCCCAACCCTGAACCCTGACCCCAAGTACAGTCCCCCAAACCCTGAACTCTGACCCCAAGTACAGTCCCCAACCCTGAACCCTGACCCGTGACCCCAAGTACAGCACCCAACCCTGAATCCTGAACCCTGTCCCCAAATACAGTCCCCCAACCCTGAACTCTGACCCCAAGTACAGTCCCCCAGCCCTGAACCCTGACCCCGAGTGCAGTCCCCCAACCCTGAACGCAGAACCCTGACCCCGAGTACAGTCACCCAACCCTGAACCCAGAACCCTGACCCCGAGAACAGTCCCCCAACCCTGATCCCAGAACCCTGACCCCGAGTACAGTCCCCCAACCCTGAACTCTGACCCCAAGTACAGTCCCCCAACCCTCAACCTTGACCCCTGACCCCATGTACAGTCCCCCAACTCTGAACCCTGACACCAAGTACAGTCCATCAACGCTGAACCCTGAACCCTGACCGCAACTAGAGACCCCGAACCCTGAACCCAGAACCCTGACCCCAAGTACAGTGCCCCAACCCTGACCCTTGAACTCTGGCCCCACGTACAGTCCCCCAACCCTGAACCCTGAAACCTGACCCCAAGTAAAGTCCCCCAACCCTGAACTCTGACCCCAAGTACAGTCGCGCAACCCAGAACCCTGACCCCAAGTACAGTCCCCCAACCCTGAACGCTGACCCCAAGTACAGTCGCGCAACCCTGACCCCTGACCCCAAGTACATTCCCCCAACCCTGAACCCTGACCCCAAGTACAGTCGCGCAACCCTGAACACTGACCCCGAGTACAGTCTCCCAAACCAGAAACCTGACCCCTGACCCCAAGTACAGTCCCCAACCCTGAACCCTGACCCCAAGTACAGTCTCCCAATCCTGAAACCTGACCCCTGACCCCAAGTACAGTCCCCAACCCGGACCCTGACCCCAAGTACAGTCTCCCAAACCTGAAACCTGACCCCTGACCCCAAGTGCAGTCCCCCAACCCAAAACTCTGACCCCAAGTACAGTCCACAACACTGAACCCTGAACCCTGACCCCGAGTACAGTCCCCCAACGCTGAACCCTGACCGCTGACCCCAAGTACAGTCCCCCAACCCTGAACACTGACCGCAAGTACAGTCCCCCAAACCTGAACCCTGACCCCAAGTACAGTTCCCCAACCTGAACCCTGACCCCTGACCCCAAGTACAGTCCCCCAACCCTGAACCCTGACCCCAAGTACAGTCCACCAACCCTGAACCCTGACCCCTGACCCCAAGTACAGTCCCCCAACCCTTCACACTGACCCCAAGTACAGTCCCCAACCCTGAAATCCGAAACCTGACCTCAAGTACCGTCCCCCAACCCTGAACCCTGAACTCTGACCCCATGTACAGTCCCCCAACCTTGAACTCTGACCCCAAGTACACTCCCCCAACCCTGAACCCTGACCCCAAGTACTGTCCCCCAACCCTGAACCCCAAAACCTGACCTCAAGTACCGTCCCCCAACTCTGAACCCTGAACTCTGAACCCAAGTACAGTCCCCCAACCCTGAACCCTGTCCCCAAGTACAGTCCCCCAAACCTGAACCCTGACCCCTGACCCCAAGTACAGTCCCCCAACCCTGAACTCTGACCCCAAGTACTGTCCCCAACCCTGAACCCTGACCCCTGACCCCAAGTACCGTCCCCCAACCCTGAACCCTGAACCCTGACCCCAAGTACAGTCCCCCTACCCTGAACCCTGACCCCGAGTACAGTCCCCAACCCTGAACCCAGAACCCTGACTCCGAGTACAGTCCCCCGAACCTGAACACTGACCCCAAGTACAGTCCCCCGACCCTGAACCCTGACCCCAAATAGAGTCCCCCAAGCCAGAACCCTGATCCCACGTACAGTCCCCCAACCCTGAACCCTGACCCCAAATAGAGTCCCCCAAGCCAGAACCCTGACCCCAAATACAGTCCCCCAACTCTGAACCCTGACCCCAAGTACAGTCCCCCAACACTGAACCCAGAACCCTGACCCCGAGTACAGTCCCCAACCCTGAACCCTGACCCCAAGTACAGTCCCCCAACCCTGAACCCTGACCCCAAGTACAGACCCCAAACCTGAACCCTGACCCCTGAGCCCATGTACAGTCCCCCAACTCTGAACCCTGACCCCAAGTACAGTCCATCAACCCTGAACCCTGAACCCTGACCGCAAGTAGAGGAACGATCCCTGAATCCTGACCCCTGACCCCAAGTACAGTCCCCCAACCCTGAACACTGTCCGCAAGTACAGTCCCCCAACCGGGACCCTGAACCCTGACCCCAAGTACAGTCCCCCAACCCTGAACTCTGACCCCAAGTACAGTCCCCCAACCCTGAA
This sequence comes from Carcharhinus amblyrhynchos, assembly GCF_965287045.1. Lineage (NCBI taxonomy): Eukaryota > Metazoa > Chordata > Chondrichthyes > Carcharhiniformes > Carcharhinidae > Carcharhinus > Carcharhinus amblyrhynchos. The sequence goes on from NW_027650406.1 coordinate 11,890, forward strand.
CCCTGACCCCAAGTACGGTTCCCCAACCCTGAACCCTGTCCCCACGTACAGTCCCCCAACCCTGAATCCTGAACCCTGACCCCAAATACAGTCCCCCAACCCTGAACTCTGACCCCAAGTACAGTCCCCCAGCCCTGAACCCTGACCCCGAGTACAGTCCCCCAACCCTGAACCCAGAACCCTGACCCCGAGAACAGTCCCCCAACCCTGATCCCAGAACCCTGACCCCGAGTACAGTCCCCCAACTCTGAACTCTGACCCCAAGTACAGTCCCCCAACCCTCAACCCTGACCCCTGACCCCATGTACAGTCCCCCAACTCTGAACCCTGACCCCAAGTACAGTCCATCAACGCTGAACCCTGAACCCTGACCGCAAGTAGAGACCCCGAACCCTGAACCCTGAACCCTGGCCCCATGTACTGTCCCCCAACCCAGAACCCTGACCCCAAGTACAGTGCCCCAACCCTGACCCTTGAACTCTGGCCCCAAGCACAGTCCCCCAACCCTGAACCCTGAAACCTGACCCCAAGTCTCCCAACCCTGAACTCTGACCCCAAGTACAGTCGCGCAACCCAGAACCCTGACCCCAAGTACAGTCCCCCAACCCTGAACGGTGACCCCAAGTACAGTCGCGCAACCCTGAACCCTGACCCCTGACCCCAAGTACATTCCCCCAACCCTGAACCCTGACCCCAAGTACAGTCGCGCAACCCTGAACACTGACCCCGAGTACAGTCTCCCAAACCAGAAACCTGACCCCTCACCCCAAGTGCAGTCCCCAACCCTGAACCCTGACCCCAAGTACAGTCTCCCAGTCCTGAAACCTGACCCCTGACCCCAAGTACAGTCCCCAACCCGGAACCCTGACCCCAAGTACAGTCTCCCAAACCTGAAACCTGACCCCTGACCCCAAGTGCAGTCCCCCAACCCAGAACTCTGACCCCAAGTACAGTCCACAACACTGAACCCTGAACCCTGACCCCAAGTACAGTCCCCCAACGCTGAACCCTGACCGCTGACCCCAACTACAGTCCCCCAACCCTGAACACTGACCGCAAGTACAGTCCCCCAAACCTGAACCCTGACCCCAAGTACAGTTCCCCAACCTGAACCCTGACCCCTGACCCCAAGTACAGTCCCCCAACCCTGAACCCTGACCCCAAGTACAGTCCACCAACCCTGAACCCTGACCCCTGACCCCAAGTACAGACCCCAAACCTGAACCCTGACCCCTGAGCCCATGTACAGTCCCCCAACTCTGAACCCTGACCCCAAGTACAGTCCATCAACCCTGAACCCTGAACCCTGACCGCAAGTAGAGGAACGAACCCTGAATCCTGACCCCTGACCCCAAGTACAGTCCCCCAACACTGAACACTGACCGCAAGTACAGTCCCCCAACCGGAACCCTGAACCCTGACCCCAAGTACAGTCCCCCAACCCTGAACTCTGACCCCAAGTACAGTCCCCCAACCCTGAACCCTGACCCCAAGTACGGTCCCCCAACCCTGAACCCTCTCCCCACGTACAGTCCCCCAACGCTGAACCCTGACCCCTGACCCCAAGTACAGTCCCCCAAACCCTGAACTCTGTCCCCAAGTACAGTCCCCAACCCTGAACCCTGACCCGTGACCCCAAGTACAGTCCCCCAACCCTGAATCCTGAACCCTGACCCCAAATACAGTCCCCGAACCCTGAACTCTGACCCCAAGTACAGTCCCCCAGCCCTGAACCCTGACCCCGAGTACAGTCCCCCAACCCTGAACCCAGAACCCTGACCCCGAGTACAGTCACCCAACCCTGAACCCAGAACCCTGACCCCAAGAACAATCCCCCAACCCTGATCCCAGAACCCTGACCCCGAGTACAGTCCCCCAACCCTGAACTCTGACCCCAAGTACAGTCCCCCAACCCTCAACCCTGACCCCTGACCACATGTACAGTCCCCCAACTCTGAACCCTGACCCCAAGTACAGTCCATCAAGGCTGAACCCTGAACCCTGACCGCAAGTAGAGACCCCGAACCCTGAACCCTGAACCCTGGCCCCATGTACAGTCCCCCAACCCAGAACCCTGACCCCAAGTACAGTGCCCCAACCCTGACCCTTGAACTCTGGCCCCAAGTACAGTCCCCCAACCCTAAACCCTGAAACCTGACCCCAAGTAAAGTCTCCCAACCCTGAACTCTGACCCCAAGTACAGTCGCGCAACCCAGAACCCTGACCCCAAGTACAGTCCCCCAAGCCTGAACGGTGACCCCAAGTACAGTCGCGCAACCCTGAACCCTGACCCCTGACCCCAAGTGCATTCCCCCAACCCTGAACCCTGACCCCAAGTACAGTCGCGCAACCCTGAACACTGACCCCGAGTACAGTCTCCCAAACCTGAAACCTGACCCCTGACCCCAAGTACAGTCCCCCAACCCTGAACCCTGACCGCAAGTACAGTCCCCCAAACCTGAACCCTGACCCCAAGTACAGTTCCCCAACCTGAACCCTGACCCCTGACCCCAAGTACAGTCCCCCAACCCTGAACCCTGACCCCAAGTACAGTCCACCAACCCTGAACCCTGACCCCTGACCCCAAGTACAGACCCCAAACCTGAACCCTGACCCCTGAGCCCATGTACAGTCCCCCAACTCTGAACCCTGACCCCAAGTACAGTCCATCAACCCTGAACCCTGACCGCAAGTAGAGGAACGAACCCTGAATCCTGACCCCTGACCCCAAGTAAAGTCCCCCAACACTGAACACTGACCGCAAGTACAGTCCCCCAACCGGAACCCTGAACCCTGACTCCAAGTACAGTCCCCCAACCCTGAACTCTGACCCCAAGTACAGTCCCCCAACCCTGAACCCTGACCCCAAGTACGGTCCCCCAACCCTGAACCCTGTCCCCACGTACAGTCCCCCAACGCTGAACCCTGACCCCTGACCCCAAGTACAGTCCCCCAAACCCTGAACTCTGACCCCAAGTACAGTCCCCAACCCTGAACCCTGACCCGTGACCCCAAGTACAGTCCCCCAACCCTGAATCCTGAACCCTGACCCCAAATACAGTCCCCCAACCCTGAACTCTGACCCCAAGTACAGTCCCCCAGCCCTGAACCCTGACCCCGAGTACAGTCCCCCAACCCTGAACCCAGAACCCTGACCCCGAGTACAGTCCCCCAACCCTGAACCCAGAACCCTGACCCCAAGTACAGTCCCCCAACCCTGAACGGTGACCCCAAGTACAGTCGCGCAACCCTGAACCCTGACCCCTGACCCCAAGTACATTCCCCCAACCCTGAACCCTGACCCCAAGTACAGTCGCGCAACCCTGAACACTGACCCCGAGTACAGTCTCCCAAACCTGAAACCTGACCCCTGACCCCAAGTGCAGTCCCCCAACCCAGAACTCTGACCCCAAGTACAGTCCACAACACTGAACCCTGAACCCTGACCCCGAGTACAGTCCCCCAACGCTGAACCCTGACCGCTGACCCCAAGTACAGTCCCCCAACCCTGAACACTGACCGCAAGTACAGTCCCCCAAACCTGAACCCTGACCCCAAGTACAGTTCCCCAACCTGAACCCTGACCCCTGACCCCAAGTACAGTCCCCCAACCCTGAACCCTGACCCCAAGTACAGTCCACCAACCCTGAGCCCTGACCCCTGACCCCAAGTACAGTCCCCCATCTCTTAACACTGACCCCAAGTACAGTCCCCCAACCCTGAACTCCGAAACCTGACCTCAAGTACCGTCCCCCAACCCTGAACCCTGAACTCTGACCCCATGTACAGTCCCCCAACCTTGAACTCTGACCCCAAGTACACTCCCCCAACCCTGAACCCTGACCCCAAGTACGGTCCCCCAACCCTGAACCCCAAAACCTGACCTCAAGTACCGTCCCCCAACTCTGAACCCTGACACCAAGTACAGTCCACCAACCCTGAGCCCTGACCCCTGACCCCAAGTACAGTCCCCCATCTCTTAACACTGACCCCAAGTACAGTCCCCCAACCCTGAACTCCGAAACCTGACCTCAAGTACCGTCCCCCAACCCTGAACCCTGAACTCTGACCCCAAGTATAGTCCCCCAACCCTGAACTCTGTCCCCAAGTACAGTCCCCCAACCCGGAACCCTGACCCCTGACCCCAAGTACAGTCCCCCAACCCTGAACTCTGACCCCAAGTACTGTCCCCAACCCTGAACCCTGACCCCTCACCCCAAGTACAGTCCCCCAACCCAAAACCCTGAACCCTGACCCCAAGTACAGTCCCCCTACCCTGAACCCTGACCCCGAGTACAGTCCCCAACCCTGAACCCAGAACCCTGACCCCGAGTACAGTCCCCCGAACCTGAATACTGACCCCAAGTACAGTCCCCCGACCCTGAACCCTGACCCCAAGTACAGACCCCAAACCTGAACCCTGACCCCGGACCCCAAGTACAGTCCCACAACCCTGAACTCTGACCCCAAGTACAGTCCCCCAACCCTGAACCCTGACCCCAAGTATAGTCCCCCAACCCTGTACTCTGACCCCAAGTACAGTCCCCCAACCCTGAACCCTGACCCCAAGTACAGTCCCCCAACCCTGAACCCTGACCCCAAGTACAGTCCCCCAAACCCTGAACTCTGACCCCAAGTACAGCCCCCAACCCTGAACCCTGACCCGTGACCCCAAGTACAGTCCCCCAACCCTGAACCCTGAACCCTGACCCCAAGTACAGTCCCCCAACCCTGAATCCTGAACCCTGACCCCAAGTACAGTCCCCCAACCCTGAACTCTGACCCCACGTACAGTCCCCCAGCCCTGAACCCTGACCCCGAGTACAGTCCCCCAACCCTGAACCCAGAACCCTGACCCCGAGTACAGTCACCCAACCCTGAACCCAGAACCCTGACCCCGAGTACAGTACCCCAACCCTGATCCCAGAACCCTGACCCCGAGTACAGTCCCCCAACCCTGAACTCTGACCCCAAGTACAGTCCCCCAACCCTCAACCCTGACCCCTGACCCCATGTACAGTCCCCCAACTCTGAACCCTGACCCCAAGTACAGTCTATCAACGCTGAACCCTGAACGCTGACCGCAAGTAGAGACCCCGAACCCTGAACCCTGACCCCTGACCACATGTACAGTCCCCCAACCCAGAACTCTGACCCCAAGTACAGTCCACAACACTGAACCCTGAACCGTGAACCCGAGTAGAGTCCCCCAACCCTGAACCCGGAACACTGACCCCGAGTACAGTCCCCCAAACCTGAACCCAGAACCCTGACCCCGAGTACAGTCCCACAACCCTGAACCCAGAACCCTGACCCCAAGTACAGTCCCCAACCCTGAACTCTGAATCCAAGTACAGTCCCCCAAACCTGAAATCTGACGCCAAGTACAGTCTCCCAAACTTGAACCCTGAACTCTGACCCCAAGTACAGTCCCCCAAAACTGAACCCTGACCCCTGACCCCAAGTACAGTCCCCCAACCCTGAACCCTGACCCCTGACCCCAAGTACGTCCCCCAACCCTCAACCCTGACCCCTGACCCCATGTACAGTCCCCCAACTCTGAACCCTGACCCCAAGTACAGTCCATCAACGCTGAACCCTGAACCCTGACCGCAACTTGAGAACCCGAATCCTGAACCCTGAACCCTGGCCCCATGTACAGTCCCCCAACCCAGAACCCTGACCCCAAGTACAGTGCCCCAACCCTGACCCCTGAACTCTGGCCCCAAGTACAGTCCCCCAACCCTCAACCCTGAAACCTGACCCCAAGTAAAGTCCCCCAACCCTGAACTCTGACCCCAAGTACAGTCGCGCAACCCAGAACCCTGACCCTTGACCACAAGTACAGTCCCCCAACCCTGAACCCTGACCCCAAGTACAGTCGCGCAACCCTGAACCCTGACCCCTGACCCCAAGTACATTCCCCCAACCCTGAACCCTGACCCCAAGTACAGTCGCGCAACCCTGAACACTGACCCCGAGTACAGTCTCCCAAACCTGAAACCTGACCCCTGACCCCAAGTACAGTCCCCAACCCTGAACCCTGACCCCAAGTACAGTCTCCCAATCCTGAAACCTGACCCCTGACCCCAAGTACAGTCCCCAACCCGGAACCCTGACCCCAAGTACAGTCTCCCAAACCTGAAACCTGACCCCTGACCCCAAGTACAGTCCCCCAACCCAGAACTCTGACCCCAAGTACAGTCCACAACACTGAACCCTGAACCCTGACCCCGAGTACAGTCCCCCAACCCTGAACCCGGAACACTGACCCCGAGTACAGTCCCCCAACCCTGAACCCTGAACCCTGACCCCAAGTACAGTCCCCCAACCCTGAACTCTGAACCCAAGTACAGCCCCCCAACCCTGAACCCAGAACCCTGACCACAAGTACAGTCCCCAACCCTGACCCCTGACCCCAAGTACAGTCCCCCAAACCTGAAATCTGACGCCAAGTACAGTCTCCCAACCCTGAACTCTGACCCCAAGTACAGTCCCCCAACCCTGAACACTGAACTCTGACCCCAAGTACAGTCCCCCAACTCTGAACCCTGACCCCTGACCCCAAGTATAGTCCCCCAACCCTGAACCCTGACGCCTGACTCCAAGTACAGTCCCCCAAACCTGAACTCTGACGCCAAGTACAGTCCCCCAACCCTGAACCCTGAACTCTGACCCCAAGTACAGTCCCCAACCCTGAACCCTGAATTCTGACCCCAAGTGCAGTCAACCAACCCTGGACCCTGACCCCAAGTACAGTCCCCCAACCGGAACCCTTAACCCTGACCCCAAGTACAGTCCCCCAACACTGAACCCTGACCCCGGACCCCAAGTACAGTCCCACAACCCTGAACCCTGACCCCAAGTACAGTCCCCCAACCCTGAATCCTGACCCCAAGTACAGTCCCCCAACCCTGAACCCTGACCCCTGACCCCAAGTACAGTCCCCCAACCCTGAACCCTGACCCCAAGTACAGTCCCCCAACCCTGAACCCTGACCCCAAGTACAGTCCCCCAAACCCTGAACTCTGGCCCCAAGTACAGTCCCCCAACCCTAAACTCTGACCCCAAGTACAGTCGCGCAACCCAGAACCCTGACCCCTGACCCCAAGTACAGTCCCCCAACCCTGAACACTGACCCCAAGTACAGTCGCGCAACCCTGAACCCTGACCCCAAGTACAGTCGCGCAACCCTGAACACTGACCCCGAGTACAGTCTCCCAAACCGGAAACCTGACCCCTGACCCCAAGTACAGTCCCCAACCCTGAACCCTGACCCCAAGTACAGTCTCCCAATCCTGAAACCTGACCCCTGACCCCAAGTACAGTCCCCAACCCGGAACCCTGACCCCAAGTACAGTCTCCCAAACCTGAAACCTGACCCCTGACCCCAAGTACAGTCCCCCAACCCTGAACTCTGACCCCAAGTACAGTCCCCAACCCTGAACCCTGACCCCTGACCCCAAGTACCCTCCCCCAACACTGAACCCTGTCCCCAAGTACAGTCCCACAGCCCTGAACCCTGACACCTGACCCCAAGTACAGTCCCCCAACCCTGAACCCTGAACCCTGACCCCAAGTACAGTCCCCCAACCCTGAACCCAGAACCCTGACACCGAGTACAGTCCACCAACCCTGAACCCTGAACCCTGACCCCAAGTACAGTCCCCCAACCCTGAACTCTGACCCCAAGTACAGTCCACAACCCTGAACCCTGAACCCTGACCCCGAGTGCAGTCCCCCAACCCTGAACCCTGACCCCTGAGCCCATGTACAGTCCCACAACTTTGAACCCTGACCCCAAGTACAGTTCATCAACCCTGAACCCTGAACCCTGACCGCAAGTAGAGGAACGAACCCTGAACCCTGACCCCTGACCCGAAGTACAGTCCCCCAACCCTGAACTCTGACCCCAAGTACAGTCCCCCAACCCTGAACCCTGACCCCAAGTACAGTTCCCCAACCCTGAACTCTGTCCCCACGTTCAGTCCCCCAACCCTGAACCCTGACACCTGACCCCAAGTACAGTCCCCCAACCCTGACCACTGACCCCAAGTACAGTCCCCCAACCCTGAACTCTGACCCCAAGTACAGTCCCCCAACCCTGAACCCTGACCCCAAGTACAGTCCCCCAACCCTTAACCGTGTCCCCAAGTACAGTCCCCCAAACCCTGAACTCTGACCCCAAGTACAGATCCCAACCCTGAACCCTGACCCGTGACCCCAAGTACAGTCCCGCAACCCTGAACCCTGAACCCTGACCCCAAGTACAGTCCCCCAACCCTGAATCCTGAACCCTGACCTCAAATACAGTCCCCCAACCCTGAACTCTGACCCCAAGTACAGCCCCCAGCCCTGAACACTGACCCCGAGTACAGTCCCCCAACCCTGAACCCAGAACCCTGACCCCGAGTACAGTCACCCAACCCTGAACCCTGAACCCTGACCCCGAGTACAGTCCCCCAACCCTGATCCCAGAACCCTGACCCCGAGTACAGTCCCCCAACCCTGAACTCTGACCCCAAGTACAGTCCCCCAACCCTCAACCCTGACCCCTGACCCCATGTACAGTCCCCCAACTCTGAACCCTGACCCCAAGTACAGTCCATCAACCCTGAACCCTGAACCCTGACCGCAACTAGAGACCCCGAACCCTGAACCCTGAACCCTGGCCCCATGTACAGTCCCCCAACCCAGAACCCTGACCCCAAGTACAGTGCCCCAACCCTGACCCCTGAACTCTGGCCCCAAGTACAGTCGCGCAAACCTGAACCCTGACCCCTGACCCCAAGTACATTCCCCCAACCCTGAACGCTGACCCGAAGTACAGTCGCGCAACCCTGAACACTGACCCCGAGTACAGTCTCCCAAACCTGAAACCTGACCCCTGGCCCCAAGTACAGTCCCCAACCCTGAACCCTGACCCCAAGTACAGTCTCCCAATCCTGAAACCTGACCCCTGACCCCAAGTACTGTCCCCAACCCGGAACCCTGACCCCAAGCACAGTCTCCCAAACCTGAAACCTGACCCCTGACCCCAAATACAGTCCCCCAACCCAGAACTCTGACCCCAAGTACAGTCCACGACACTGAACCCTGAACCCTGACCCCGAGTAGAGTCCCCCAACCCTGAACCCGGAACACTGACCCCGAGTACAGTCCCCCAACCCTGAACCCAGAACCCTGACCCCAAGTACAGTTCCCAACCCTGAACTCTGAATCCAAGTACAGTCCCCCAAACCTGAAATCTGACGCCAAGTACAGTCTCCCAACCTTGAACCCTGAACTCTGACCCCAAGTACAGTCCCCCATAACTGAACCCTGACCCCTGACCCCAAGTACAGTCCCCCAACCCTGAACCCTGACTCCTGACCCCAAGTACAGTCTCCCAACCCTGAACCCTGACCCCTGACCCCAAGTACAGTCCCACAACCCTGAACTCTGACCCCAAGTACAGTCCCCCAACCCTGAGCCGTGACCCCAAGTACAGTCCCCCAACCCTGAACCCTGACCCCAAGTACAGTCCCCCAACCCTGAACCCTGACCCCTGACCCCAAGTACAGTCCCCCAAACCCTGAACTCTGACCCCAAGTACAGTTCCCAACCCTGAACCCTGACCCGTGACCCCAAGCACAGTCCCCCAACCCTGAACCCTGAACCCTGACCCCAAGTACAGTCCCCCAACCCTGAATCCTGAACCCTGACCCCAAGTACAGTCCCCCAACCCTGAACTCTGACCCCAAGTACAGTCCCCCAGCCCTGAACCCTGACCCCGAGTACAGTCCCCCAACCCTGAACCCAGAACCCTGACCCCGAGTACAGTACCCCAACCCTGAACCCTGTCCCCAAGTACAGTCCCACAGCCCTGAACCCTGACACCTGACCCCAAGTACAGTCCCCCAACCCTGAACCCTGACCCCGAGTACAGTACCCCAACCCTGAACCCAGAACCCTGACCCCAAGTACAGTCCCCCAACCCTGAACCCAGAACCCTGACCCCGAGTACAGTCCCCCAACCCTGAACCCTGAACCCTGACCCCAAGTACAGTCCCCCAACCCTGAACTCTGACCCCAAGTACAGTCCACAACCCTGAACCCTGAACCCTGACCCCGAGTACAGTCCCCCAACCCTGAAACCTGAACCCTGACCCCAAGTACAGTCCCCCAACCCTGAACTCTGACCCCAAGTACAGTCCACAACCCTGAACCCTGAACCCTGACCCCAAGTACAGTCCCCCAACCCTGAACCCAGAACCCTGACCCCAATTACAGTCCCCAACCCTGACCCCTGACCCCAAGTACAGTCCCCCAAGCCTGAACTCTGACGCCAAGAACAGTCCCCCAACCCTGAACACTGAACTCTGACCCCAAGTACACTCCCCCAAAACTGAACCCTGACCCCTGACCCCAAGTACACTCCCCCAACCCTGAACCCTGACCCCTGACCGCAAGTACAGTCCCCCAACCCTGAACCCTGACCCCTGACCCCAAAGTATAGTCCCCCAACCCTGAACCCTGATGCCTGACTCCAAGTACAGTCCCAAAAACCTGAACTCTGACGCCAAGTACAGTCCCCCAACCCTGAACCCTGAACTCTGACCCCAAGTACAGTCCCCCAACCATGAACCCTGACCCCTGACCCGAAGTATAGTACGTTAACCCTGAACCCTGACCCCTGACCCCAAGTACAGTCCCCCAACCCTGAACCCTGAACTCTGACCACAAGTACAGTCCCCCAACCCTGAACCCTGAACTCTGACCCCAAGTGCAGTCCCACAACCCGGAACCCTGAACTCTGACCCCAAGTACAGTCAACCAACCCTGGACCCTGACCCCAAGTACCGTCCCCCAACCGGAACCCTGAACCCTGACCCCAAGTACAGTCCCCCAACACTGAACCCTGTCCCCAGTACAGTCCCACAGCCCTGAACCCTGACACCTGACCCCAAGTACAGTCCCCCAACCCTGAACCCTGACCCCGAGTACAGTACCCCAACCCTGAACCCAGAACCCTGACCCCAAGTACAGTCCCCCAACCCTGAACCCAGAACCCTGACCCCAAGTACAGTCCCCCAACCCTGAACCCTGAATCCTGACCCCAAGTACAGTCCCCCAACCCTGAACTCTGACCCCAAGTACAGTCCGCAACCCTGAACCCTGAACCCTGACCCCGAGTACAGTCCCCCAACCCTGAAACCTGAACCCTGACCACGAGTACAGTCTCCCAACCCTGAACCCTGAACCCTGACCCCAAGTACTGTCACCCAACCCTGAACCCAGAACCCTGACCCCAAGTACAGTCCCCAACCCTGACCCCTGACCCCAAGTACAGTCCCCCAAGCCTGAACTCTGACGCCAAGTACAGTCCCCCAACCCTGAACACTGAACACTGACCCCAAGTACACTCCCCCAAAACTGAACCCTGACCCCTGACCCCAAGTACACTCCCCCAACCCTGAACCCTGACCCCTGACCGCAAGTACAGTCCCCCAACCCTGAACCCTGACCCCTGACCCCAAGTATAGTCCCCCAACCCTGAACCCTGACGCCTGACTCCAAGTACAGTCCCAAAAACCTGAACTCTGACGCCAAGTACAGTCCCCAAACCCTGAACCCTGAACTCTGACCCCAAGTACAGTCCCCCAACCATGAACCCTGACCCCTGACCCGAAGTACAGTACGCCAACCCTGATCCCTGACCCCTGACCCCAAGTACAGTCCCCCAACCCTGAACCCTGAACTCTGACCACAAGTACAGTCCCCCAACCCTGAACACTGACCCCAAGTACAGTCAACCAACCCTGAACCCTGTCCCCAAGTACAGTCCCCCAACCGGAACCCTGAACCCTGACCCCAAGTACAGTCCCCCAACACTGAACCCTGACCCCGGACCCCAAGTACAGACCCCCAAGACTGAACTCTGACCCCAAGTACAGTTCCCCAACCCTGAACCCTGTCCCCAAGTACATTCCTCCAACCCTGAACACTGACCCCTGACCCCAAGTACAGTCCCCCAAACCCTGAACTCTGACCCCAAGTACAGTCCCCCAGCCCTGAACCCTGAACCCGAGTACAGTCCCCCAACCCTGAACCCTGACCCCGGACCCCATGTACAGTCCCCCAACCCAGAACCCTGACCCCGAGTACAGTCTCCCAACCCTGAACCCTGACCCCTGACCCCATGTACAGTCCCCCAGCTCTGAACCCTGACCCCAAGTACAGTCCATCAACCCTGAACCCTGAACCCTGACCGCAAGTAGAGACCACGAACCCTGAACCCTGAACCCCGGGCCCCATGTACAGTCCCCCAACCCAGAACCCTGACCCCAAGTACAGTGCCCCAACCCTGACCCCTGAACTCTGGCCCCAAGTACAGTCCCCCAACGCTGAACCCTGAAACCTGACCCCAAGTAAAGTCCCCCAACCCTGAACTCTGACCCCAAGTACAGTCGCGCAACCCAGAACCCTGACCCCTGACCACAAGTACAGTCCCCCAACCCTGAACCCTGACCCCAAGTACAGTCGCGCAACCCTGAACCCTGACCCCTGACCCCAAGTACATTCCCCCAACCCTGAACGCTGGCCCCAAGGACAGTCGCGCAACCCTGAACACTGACCCCGAGTACAGTCTCCCAAACCTGAAACCTGACCCCTGGCCCCAAGTACAGTCCCCAACCCTGAACCCTGACCCCAAGTACAGTCTCCCAATCCTGAAACCTGACCCCTGACCCCAAGTACTGTCCCCAACCCGGAACCCTGACCCCAAGTACAGTCTCCCAAACCTGAAACCTGACCCCTGACCCCAAGTACAGTCCCCCAACCCAGAACTCTGACCCCAAGTACAGTCCACAACAATGAACCCTGAACCCTGACCCCGAGTAGAGTCCCCCAACCCTGAACCCGGAACACTGACCCCGAGTACAGTCCCCCAAACCTGAACCCAGAACCCTGACCCCGAGTACAGTCCCCCAACCCTGAACCCAGAACCCTGACCCCAAGTACAGTCCCCCAACCCTGAACCCTGACCCCAAGTACAGTCGCGCAACCCTGAACCCTGACCCCTGACCCCAAGTACATTCCCCCAACCCTGAACACTGACCCCGAGTACAGTCTCCCAAACCTGAAACCTGACCCCTGACCCCAAGTACAGTCCCCAACCCTGAACCCTGACCCCAAGTACAGTCTCCCAATCCTGAAACCTGACCCCTGACCGCAAGTACTATCCCCAACCCTGAACCCTGACCCCAAGTATAGTCTCCCAAACCTGAAACCTGACCCCTGACTCCAAGTACAGTCCCCCAACCCTGAACTCTGACCCCAAGTACAGTCCCCAACCCTGAACCCTGACCCCTGACCCCAAGTACCCTCCCCCAACACTGAACCCTGTCCCCAAGTACAGTCCCACAGCCCTGAAACCTGACCCCTGACCCCAAGTACAGTCCCCCAACCCTGAACCCTGACCCCGAGTACAGTCCCCCAACCCTGAACACTGACCGCAAGTACAGTCCCCCAAACCTGAACCCTGACCCCAAGTACAGTTCCCCAACCTGAACCCTGACCCCAAGTACAGACCCCCAACCCTGAACCCTGACCCCTGACCCCAAGTACAGTCCACCAACCCTGAACCCTGACCCCTGACCCCAAGTACAGTCCCCCAACCCTGAACCCTGAACTCTGACCACAGGTACAGTCCCCCAACCCTTAACCCTGACCCCAAGTACAGTCCCCCAAACCTGAACCCCGAAACCTGACCTCAAGTACCGTCCCCCAACCCTGAACCCTGAACTCTGACCCCAAGTACAGTCCCCTAACCCTGAACTCTGACCCCAAGTACAGTCCCCCAACCCTGAACCCTGACCCCAAGTACGGTCACCCAACCCTGAACCCTGTCCCCAAGTACAGTCCCCCAACCCTGAACCCTGACCCCTGACCCCAAGTACAGTCCCCCAGCCCTGAACTCTGACCCCAAGTACAGTCGCCAACCCTGAACCCTGACCCCTGACCCCAAGTACAGTCCCCCAACCCTGAATCCTGAACCCTGACCCCAAGTACAGTCCCCCCAACGCTGACCCTGAACTCTGACCCCAAGTACTGTCCACCAACCGTGAACCCTAACCCCGAGTACAGTCCCCGAACCCTGAACCCAGAACCCTGACCCCGAGTAAAGTCCCCCAACCCTGAACCCAGAACCCTGACCCCAAGTACAGTCCCCAACCCTGACCCCTGACCCCAATTACAGTCCCCCAAGCCTGAACCCTGACCCCAAGTACAGTCCCCCAACCCTGAACCCTGACCCCAAGTACAGACCCCAAACCTGAACCCTGACCCCTGACCCCATGTACAGTCCCCCAACTCTGAACCATGACCCCAAGTACCGTCCCCCAACCCTGAACCCTGAACCCTGACCCCAAGTACAGTCCCCCAACCCTGAACCCTGAACACTGACCGCAAGTGCAGTCCCCCAACCGGAAACCTGAACCCTGACCCCAAGTACAGTCCCCCAACCCTGAACTCTGACCCCATGTACAGTCCCCCAACTCTGAACCCTGACCCCAAGTACCGACCCCCAACCCTGAACCCTGAACACTGACCGCAAGGGCAGTCCCCCAACCGGAAACCTGAACCCTGACCCCAAGTACAGTCCCCCAAACCCTGAACTCTGACCACAAGTACAGTCCCCAACCCTGAACCCTGACCCGTGACCTCAAGTACAGTCCCCAAACCCTGAATCCTGAACCCTGACCCCAAATACAGTCCCCCAACCCTGAACTCTGACCCCAAGTACAGTCCCCCAGCCCTGAACCCTGACCCCGAGTACAGTCCCCCAACCCTGAATCCAGAACCCTGACCCCGAGTACAGTCCCCCAACCCTGATCCCAGAACCCTGACCCCGAGTACAGTCCCCCAACCCTGAACTCTGACCCCAAGTACAGTCCCCCAACCCTCAACCCTGACCACTGACCCCATGTACAGTCCCCCAACTCTGAACCCTGACACCAAGTACAGTCCATCAACGCTGAACCCTGAACCCTGACCGCAAGTAGAGACCCCGAACCCTGAACCCTGACCCCTGACCCCATGTACAGTCCCCCAACCAAGAACCCTGTCCCCAAGTACAGTCGTGCAACCCTGAACCCTGACCCCTGACCCCAAGTACAGTCCCCCAACCCTGAACCCTGAAACCTGACCCCAAGTACAGTCCCCCAACCCTGAACCCTGAAACCTGACCCCAAGTACAGTCGCGCAACCCTGAACCCTGACCCCTGACCCCAAGTACAGTCCCCCAACCCTGAACTCTGTCCCCAAGTACAGTCCCCAACCCTGAACCCTGACCCCTGACCCCAAGTACCCTCCCCAACACTGAACCCTGTCCCCAAGCACAGTCCCACAGCCCTGAACCCTGAGCCCTGATCCCAAGTACCCTCCCCCAACACTGAACCCTGACCCCAAGTACAGTCCCCCAACCCTGAACCCTGACCCCTGACCCCAAGTACAGTCCCCCAAACCCTGAACTCTGACCACAAGTACAGTCCCCAACCCTGAACCCTGACCCGTGACCCCAAGTACAGTCCCCCAACCCTGAACCCTGACCCCAAGTACAGTCCCCCAACCCTGAATCCTGAACCCTGACCCCAAATACAGTCCCCAAACCCTGAACTCTGACCCCAAGTACAGTCCCCCAGCCCTGAACCCTGACCCCGAGTACAGTCCCCCAACCCTGAATCCAGAACCCTGACCCCGAGTACAGTCACCCAACCCTGAACCCAGAACCCTGACCCCGAGTACAGTCCCCCAAACCTGATCCCAGAACCCTGACCCCGAGTACAGTCCCCCAACCCTGAACTCTGTCCCCAAGTACCGTCCCCCAACCCTCAACCCTGACCACTGACCCCATGTACAGTCCCCCAACTCTGAACCCTGACCCCAAGTACAGTCCATCAACGCTGAACCCTGAACCCTGACCGCAAGTAGAGACCACCAACCCAGAACCCTGACCCCAAGTACAGTCCCCCAACCCTGACCCCTGAATTCTGGCCCCAAGTACAGTCCCCCAACCCTGAACCCTGAACCCTATCCCCAAGTACAGTCCCCCGACACTGAACCGTGACCCCTGACCCCAAGTACAGTCCCCCAAACCCTGAACCCTGACCCGTGACCCCAAGTACAGTCCCCCAATGCTGAACCCTGAACCCTGACCCCAAGTACAGGCCCCCAACCCTGAATCCTGAACCCTGACCCCAAGTACAGTCCCCCAACCCTGAACTCTGACCCCAAGTACAGTCCCCCAGCCCTGAACCCTGACCCCGAGGAAAGTCCCCCAACCCTGAACCCTGAACCCTGACCCCGAGTACAGTCCCCCAACCCTCAACCCTGACCCCAAGTACAGTCGCGCAACCCTGAACCCTGACCCCTGACCCCAAGTACATTCCCCCAACCCTGAACACTGACCCCGAGTACAGTCTCCCAAGCCTGAAACCTGACCCCTGACCCCAAGTACAGTCCCCAACCCTGAACCCTGACCCCAAGTACAGTCTCCCAATCCTGAAATCTGACCCCTGACCGCAAGTACTATCCCCAACCCTGAACCCTGACCCCAAGTACAGTCTCCCAAACCTGAAACCTGACCCCTGACTCCAAGTACAGTCCCCCAACCCTGAACTCAGACCCCAAGTACAGTCCGCAACCCTGAACCCTGACCCCTGACCCCAAGTACCCTCCCCCAACACTGAACCCTGTCCCCAAGTACAGTCCCACAGCCCTGAAACCTGACCCCTGACCCCAAGTACAGTCCCCCAACCCTGAACCCTGACCCCGAGTACAGTCCCCCAACCCTGAACACTGACCGCAAGTACAGTCCCCCAAACCTGAACCCTGACCCCAAGTACAGTTCCCCAACCTGAACCCTGACCCCCAAGTACAGACCCCCAACCCTGAACCCTGACCCCTGACCCCAAGTACAGTCCACCAACCCTGAACCCTGACCCCTGATCCCAAGTACAGTCCCCCAACCCTGAACCCTGAACTCTGACCACAGGTACAGTCCCCCAACCCTTAACCCTGACCCCAAGTACAGTCCCCCAAACCTGAACCCCGAAACCTGACCTCAAGTACCGTCCCCCAACCCTGAACCCTGAACTCTGACCCCAAGTACAGTCCCCTAACCCTGAACTCTGACCCCAAGTACAGTCCCCCAACCCTGAACCCTGACCCCAAGTACGGTCACCCAACCCTGAACCCTGTCCCCAAGTACAGTCCCCAAACCCTGAACCCTGACCCCTGACCCCAAGTACAGTCCCCCAGCCCTGAACTCTGACCCCAAGTACAGTCCCCCAGCCCTGAACTCTGACCCCAAGTACAGTCGCCAACCCTGAACCCTGACCCCTGACCCCAAGTACAGTCCCCCAACCCTGAACCCTGAACCCTGACCCCAAGTACAGTCCCCCCAACGCTGAACCCTGAACTCTGACCCCAAGTACTGTCCACCAACCGTGAACCCTAACCCCGAGTACAGTCCCCCAACCCTGAACCCAGAACCCTGACCCCGAGTAAAGTCCCCCAACCCTGAACCCAGAACCCTGACCCCGAGTAAAGTCCCCCAACCCTGAACCCAGAACCCTGACCCCAAGTACAGTCCCGAACCCTGACCCCTGACCCCAATTACAGTCCCCCAAGCCTGAACCCTGACCCCAAGTACAGTCCCCCAACCCTGAACCCTGACCCCAAGTACAGTCTCCCAAACCTGAAACCTGACCCCTGACTCCAAGTACAGTCCCCCAACCCTGAACTCAGACCCCAAGTACAGTCCGCAACCCTGAACCCTGACCCCTGACCCCAAGTACCCTCCCCCAACACTGAACCCTGTCCCCAAGTACAGTCCCACAGCCCTGAAACCTGACCCCTGACCCCAAGTACAGTCCCCCAACCCTGAACCCTGACCCCGAGTACAGTCCCCCAACCCTGAACACTGACCGCAAGTACAGTCCCCCAAACCTGAACCCTGACCCCAAGTACAGTTCCCCAACCTGAACCCTGACCCCCAAGTACAGACCCCCAACCCTGAACCCTGACCCCTGACCCCAAGTACAGTCCACCAACCCTGAACCCTGACCCCTGATCCCAAGTACAGTCCCCCAACCCTGAACCCTGAACTCTGACCACAGGTACAGTCCCCCAACCCTTAACCCTGACCCCAAGTACAGTCCCCCAAACCTGAACCCCGAAACCTGACCTCAAGTACCGTCCCCCAACCCTGAACCCTGAACTCTGACCCCAAGTACAGTCCCCTAACCCTGAACTCTGACCCCAAGTACAGTCCCCCAACCCTGAACCCTGACCCCAAGTACGGTCACCCAACCCTGAACCCTGTCCCCAAGTACAGTCCCCAAACCCTGAACCCTGACCCCTGACCCCAAGTACAGTCCCCCAGCCCTGAACTCTGACCCCAAGTACAGTCCCCCAGCCCTGAACTCTGACCCCAAGTACAGTCGCCAACCCTGAACCCTGACCCCTGACCCCAAGTACAGTCCCCCAACCCTGAACCCTGAACCCTGACCCCAAGTACAGTCCCCCCAACGCTGAACCCTGAACTCTGACCCCAAGTACTGTCCACCAACCGTGAACCCTAACCCCGAGTACAGTCCCCCAACCCTGAACCCAGAACCCTGACCCCGAGTAAAGTCCCCCAACCCTGAACCCAGAACCCTGACCCCGAGTAAAGTCCCCCAACCCTGAACCCAGAACCCTGACCCCAAGTACAGTCCCGAACCCTGACCCCTGACCCCAATTACAGTCCCCCAAGCCTGAACCCTGACCCCAAGTACAGTCCCCCAACCCTGAACCCTGACCCCAAGTACAGACCCCAAACCTGAACCCTGACCCCTGACCCCATGTACAGTCCCCCAAATCTGAACCATGACCCCAAGTACAGTCCCCCAACCCTGAACCCTGAACACTGACCGCAAGTGCAGTCCCCCAACCGGAAACCTGAACCCTGACCCCAAGTACAGTCCCCCAACCCTGAACTCTGACCCCATGAACAGTCCCCCAACTCTGAACCCTGACCCCAAGTACCGACCCCCAACCCTGAACCCTGAACACTGACCGCAAGGGCAGTCCCCCAACCGGAAACCTGAACCCTGACCCCAAGTACAGTCCCCCAACCCTGAACTCTGACCCGAAGTACAGTCCCCCAACCCTGAGCCCTGACCCCAAGTACGGTCCCCCAACCCTGAACCCTGTCCCCAAGTACAGTCCCCCAACCCTGAACCCTGACCCCTGACCCCAAGTACAGTCCCCCAAACCCTGAACTCTGACCACAAGTACAGTCCCCAAACCTGAACCCTGAACCCTGACCCCAAGTACAGTCCCCCAACCCTGAATCCTGAACCCTGACCCCAAATACAGTCCCCCAACCCTGAACTCTGACCCCAAGTACAGTCCCCCAGCCCTGAACCCTGACCCCGAGTACAGTCCCCCAACCCTGAATCCAGAACCCTGACCCCGAGTACAGTCCCCCAACCCTGATCCCAGAACCCTGACCCCGAGTACAGTCCCCCAACCCTGAACTCTGACCCCAAGTACAGTCCCCCAACCCTCAACCCTGACCACTGACCCCATGTACAGTCCCCCAACTCTGAACCCTGACACCAAGTACAGTCCATCAACGCTGAACCCTGAACCCTGACCGCAAGTAGAGACCCCGAACCCTGAACCCTGACCCCTGACCCCATGTACAGTCCCCCAACCAAGAACCCTGTCCCCAAGTACAGTCGTGCAACCCTGAACCCTGACCCCTGACCCCAAGTACATTCCCCCAACCCTGAACCCTGAAACCTGACCCCAAGTATAGTCCCCCAACCCTGAACCCTGAAACCTGACCCCAAGTACAGTCGCGCAACCCTGAACCCTGACCCCTGACCCCATGTACAGTCCCCCAACCCTGAACTCTGTCCCCAAGTACAGTCCCCAACCCTGAACCCTGACCCCTGACCCCAAGTACCCTCCCCAACACTGAACCCTGTCCCCAAGCACAGTCCCACAGCCCTGAACCCTGAGCCCTGATCCCAAGTACCCTCCCCCAACACTGATCCCTGTCCCCAAGTACAGTCCCCCAACCCTGAACCCTGACCCCTGACCCCAAGTACAGTCCCCCAAACCCTGAACTCTGACCACAAGTACAGTCCCCAACCCTGAACCCTGACCCGTGACCCCAAGTGCAGTCCCCCAACCCTGAACCCTGACCCCAAGTACAGTCCCCCAACCCTGAATCCTGAACCCTGACCCCGAGTACAGTCACCCAACCCTGAACCCAGAACCCTGACCCCGATTAATGTCCCCCAAACCTGATCCCAGAACCCTGACCCCGAGTACAGTCCCCCAACCCTGAACTCTGTCCCCAAGTACAGTCCCCCAACCCTCAACCCTGACCACTGACCCCATGTACAGTCCCCCAACTCTGAACCCTGACCCCAAGTACAGTCCATCAACGCTGAACCCTGAACCCTGACCGCAAGTAGAGACCCCCAACCCAGAACCCTGACCCCAAGTACAGTCCCCCAACCCTGACCCCTGAATTCTGGCCCCAAGTACAGTCCCCCAACCCTGAACCCTGAACCCTATCCCCAAGACCAGTCCCCCGACACTGAACCCTGACCCCTGACCCCAAGTACAGTCCCCCAAACCCTGAACCCTGACCCGTGACCCCAAGTACAGTCCCCCAATGCTGAACCCTGAACCCTGACCCCAAGTACAGGCCCCCAACCCTGAATCCTGAACCCTGACCCCAAGTACAGTCCCCCAACTCTGAACTCTGACCCCAAGTACAGTCCCCCAGCCCTGAACCCTGACCCCGAGGAAAGTCCCCCAACCCTGAACCCTGAACCCTGACCCCGAGTACAGTCCCCCAACCCTGAACTCTGACCCCAAGTACAGTCCCCCAACCCTCAACCCTGACCACTGACCCCATGTACAGTCCCCCAACCCAGAACCCTGACCCCAAGTACAGTCCCCCAACCCTGACCCCTGAACTCTGGCCCCAAGTACAGTCCCCCAACCCTGAACCCTGAAACCTGACCCCAAGTACAGTCCCCCAACCCTGAACCCTGACCCCAAGTACAGTCGCGCAACCCTGAACCCTGACCCCTGACCCCAAGTACATTCCCCCAACCCTGAACCCTGACTCCAAGTACAGTCGCACAACCCTGAACACTGACCCCGAGTACAGTCTCCCAAACCTGAAACCTGACCCCTGACCCCGAGTACAGTCTCCCAACACTGAAACCTGACCCCTGACCCCAAGTACAGTCCCCAACCCGGAACCCTGACCCCAAGTATAGTCTCCCAAACCTGAAACCTGACCCCTGACCCCAAGTACAGTCCCCCAACCCTGAACTCTGACCCCAAGTACAGTCCCCAACCCTGAACCCTGACCCCTGACCCCAAGTACCCTCCCCCAACACTGAACCCTGTGACCAAGTACAGTCCCACAGCCCTGAACCCTGACCCCTGACCCCAAGTACTGTCCCCCAGCCCTGAACCCTGACCCCGAGTACAGTCCCCCAACCCTGAACCCTGAACCCTGACCCCAAGTACAGTCCCCCAACCCTGAACTCTGACCCCAAGTACAGTACACAACCCTGAACCCTGAACCCTGACCCCGAGTACAGTCACCCAACCCTGGACCCCGAACCCTGACCCCGAGTACAGTCCCCCAACCCTGATCCCAGAACCCTGACCCCGAGTACAGTCACCCAACCCTGAACCCTGAACCCTGACCCCAAGTACAGTCCCCAACCCTGAACCCTGACCCCAAGTACAGTCCCCTGACCCGGAACCCTGACCCAGAATCCTGACCCCAAGTACAGTCGCCCAACCCTGAAATCTGACCCCTGACCCCACGTACAGTCCCCCAACCCTGAACCCTGACTCCAAGTACAGTCCCCCAACCCTGAACCCTGAACCCTGACCCCAAGTACAGTCCCCCAACCCTGAACCCCAAACCCTGACCCAAGAACAGTCCCCCAACCCTGAACCCTGAACTCTGGCCCCAAATACAGTCCCCCAACCCTGAACAATGACCCCTGACCCCAAGTACAGTACCCCAACCCTGAACCCTGACCCCAAGTACAGTCCCCCAAACCTGAACCCTGACCCCAACTACAGTGGCGCAACCCTGAACCCTGACCCCAAGTACAGTCGCCCAACCCTGAATCCTGATCCCTGACCCCGAGTACAGTCCCCCAAACCTGAACTCTGACCCCAAGTACAGTCCCCAAACCTGAACCCTGACCCCAAGTACAGTCCCCCGACCCTGAACACTGACCCCAAGTACAGTCCCCCGACCCTGAACCCTGACCCCAAGTACAGACCCCAAACCTGAACCCTGAACCCTGACCCCAAATAGAGACCCCAACCCTGAACCCTGACCACGAGTAGAGTCCCCGAACCCTGAACGCTGACCCCTGACCCCATGTATAGTCGCGCAACCCTGAACGCTGACACCGAGTACAGTCCCCCAACCCTGAACCCTGACCCCTGACCCCAAGTACAGTCCCCCAAACCAGAACCCTAATCTCTGACCCCAAGTACAGTCCCCCAACCCTGAACCCTGACCCCTGAACCCAAGTACAGTCCCCCAAACCTGAAACCTGAACTCTGACCCCAAGTACAGTCACCCAACCCTGAACACTGACACCAAGTACAATCCCCCAACCTGAACCCTGAACCCTGACCCGAAGTACAGTCCCCCAACCCTGAACCCCGAACCCAGACCCCAAGTAAAGTCCCCCAACCCTGAACCCTGAACTCTGACCCCAAGTACAGTCCCTCAACCCTGAGCCCTCACCCCGGACCCCAAGTACAGTCCCCCAACCCTAAACTCTGACCCCAACTACAGTCCCCCAACCCTGAACCATGACCCCAAGTACAGTCCCCCAACCCTGAACCCCGAACCCTGACCCCAAGTACAGTACCCCAACCCTTAACCCTGAACTCTGACCCGAAGTACAGTCCCTCAAACCTGAACCCTGACCCCGGACCCCAAGCCCAGTCCCCCAACCCTGAACTCTGACCCCAAGTACAGTCCCCCAACCCTGAACCCTGTCCCCAAGTACAGTCCCCCAACCCTGAACTCTGACCCCAAGTACAGTCCCCAACCCTCAACCCTGACCCCTGACCGCAAGTACAGTTCCCCAACACTGAACCCTGAACCCTGACCCCAAGTACTGTCCCCCAACCCTGAACCCTGACCCCGAGTACAGTCCCCCAACCCTGAACTCTGAACCCTGACCCCAAGTACAGTACCCCAACCCTGAACTCTGACCCCAAGTACAGTCCCCCAACCCTGAACCCTGAACTCTGACCCCAAGTACAGTCCCCCAACCCTGAACCCTGAACTCTGACCCCAAGTACAGTCCCCCAACCCTGACCCCTGAACTCTGACCCCAAGTACAGTCACGCAACCCCTCAACCCTGACCCCAAGTACAGTCCCCCAACACTGAACCCTGACCCCTGACCTCAAGTACAGTCCCCCAAACCTGAAACCTGAACCCTGACCCCAAGTACAGTCCCCCAAACCTGAACTCTGACCCCAAGTACAGTCCCCAACCCTGAGCCCTGACCCCTGACCCCAAGTACAGTCCCCCAACACTGAACCCTGAACCCTGACCCCAATTACAGTCCCCCAACCCTGACCCTGTCCCCAAGTACAGTCCCCCAACCCTGAACCCTGAACCCTGACCCCGAGTACAGTCGCCCAACCCTGAACGCCGAACCCTGACCCAAGTACAGTCCGCCAAGCCTGAACCCTGAACTCTGACCCCAAGTAAAGTCCCCCAACCCTGAACGTTGACCCCAAGAACAGTCCCCAAACCCTGAACCCTGACCCCAAGTACAGTCCCCCAACCCTGAACCCCGAACCCTGACCCCAAGTACAGTTCCCCAACCCTGAACTTTGACCCCAAGTACAGTCCCCCAACCCTGAACCCTGTCCCCCAGTACAGTCCCCCAACCCTGACCCCTGAACCCTGACCCCAAGTACAGTCCCCCAAGCCTGAACCCTGAACCCTGACCCCAAGTAAAGTCCCCCAACCCTGAACCCTGACCCCAAGTAAAGTCCCCCAACCCTGACCCCTGAACCCTGACCCCAAGTACAGTACCCCAAGCCTGAACGCTGAACCCTGACCACAAGTACAGTCCCCCAACCCTGAACCCCGAACCCTGACCCCAAGTACAGTCCCCCAACCCTGAAGTTTGACCCGAAGTACAGTCCCCAAACCCTGGACCCTGACCCCAAGTACAGTCCCCCAACCCTGAACCCTGAACCCTGACCCCAAGTACAGTCCCCCCAACGCTGAACCCTGAACTCTGACCCCAAGTACTGTCCACCAACCGTGAACCCTAACCCCGAGTACAGTCCCCCAACCCTGAACCCAGAACCCTGACCCCGAGTAAAGTCCCCCAACCCTGAACCCAGAACCCTGACCCCGAGTAAAGTCCCCCAACCCTGAACCCAGAACCCTGACCCCAAGTACAGTCCCGAACCCTGACCCCTGACCCCAATTACAGTCCCCCAAGCCTGAACCCTGACCCCAAGTACAGTCCCCCAACCCTGAACCCTGACCCCAAGTACAGACCCCAAACCTGAACCCTGACCCCTGACCCCATGTACAGTCCCCCAAATCTGAACCATGACCCCAAGTACAGTCCCCCAACCCTGAACCCTGAACACTGACCGCAAGTGCAGTCCCCCAACCGGAAACCTGAACCCTGACCCCAAGTACAGTCCCCCAACCCTGAACTCTGACCCCATGAACAGTCCCCCAACTCTGAACCCTGACCCCAAGTACCGACCCCCAACCCTGAACCCTGAACACTGACCGCAAGGGCAGTCCCCCAACCGGAAACCTGAACCCTGACCCCAAGTACAGTCCCCCAACCCTGAACTCTGACCCGAAGTACAGTCCCCCAACCCTGAGCCCTGACCCCAAGTACGGTCCCCCAACCCTGAACCCTGTCCCCAAGTACAGTCCCCCAACCCTGAACCCTGACCCCTGACCCCAAGTACAGTCCCCCAAACCCTGAACTCTGACCACAAGTACAGTCCCCAAACCTGAACCCTGAACCCTGACCCCAAGTACAGTCCCCCAACCCTGAATCCTGAACCCTGACCCCAAATACAGTCCCCCAACCCTGAACTCTGACCCCAAGTACAGTCCCCCAGCCCTGAACCCTGACCCCGAGTACAGTCCCCCAACCCTGAATCCAGAACCCTGACCCCGAGTACAGTCCCCCAACCCTGATCCCAGAACCCTGACCCCGAGTACAGTCCCCCAACCCTGAACTCTGACCCCAAGTACAGTCCCCCAACCCTCAACCCTGACCACTGACCCCATGTACAGTCCCCCAACTCTGAACCCTGACACCAAGTACAGTCCATCAACGCTGAACCCTGAACCCTGACCGCAAGTAGAGACCCCGAACCCTGAACCCTGACCCCTGACCCCATGTACAGTCCCCCAACCAAGAACCCTGTCCCCAAGTACAGTCGTGCAACCCTGAACCCTGACCCCTGACCCCAAGTACATTCCCCCAACCCTGAACCCTGAAACCTGACCCCAAGTATAGTCCCCCAACCCTGAACCCTGAAACCTGACCCCAAGTACAGTCGCGCAACCCTGAACCCTGACCCCTGACCCCATGTACAGTCCCCCAACCCTGAACTCTGTCCCCAAGTACAGTCCCCAACCCTGAACCCTGACCCCTGACCCCAAGTACCCTCCCCAACACTGAACCCTGTCCCCAAGCACAGTCCCACAGCCCTGAACCCTGAGCCCTGATCCCAAGTACCCTCCCCCAACACTGATCCCTGTCCCCAAGTACAGTCCCCCAACCCTGAACCCTGACCCCTGACCCCAAGTACAGTCCCCCAAACCCTGAACTCTGACCACAAGTACAGTCCCCAACCCTGAACCCTGACCCGTGACCCCAAGTGCAGTCCCCCAACCCTGAACCCTGACCCCAAGTACAGTCCCCCAACCCTGAATCCTGAACCCTGACCCCGAGTACAGTCACCCAACCCTGAACCCAGAACCCTGACCCCGATTAATGTCCCCCAAACCTGATCCCAGAACCCTGACCCCGAGTACAGTCCCCCAACCCTGAACTCTGTCCCCAAGTACAGTCCCCCAACCCTCAACCCTGACCACTGACCCCATGTACAGTCCCCCAACTCTGAACCCTGACCCCAAGTACAGTCCATCAACGCTGAACCCTGAACCCTGACCGCAAGTAGAGACCCCCAACCCAGAACCCTGACCCCAAGTACAGTCCCCCAACCCTGACCCCTGAATTCTGGCCCCAAGTACAGTCCCCCAACCCTGAACCCTGAACCCTATCCCCAAGACCAGTCCCCCGACACTGAACCCTGACCCCTGACCCCAAGTACAGTCCCCCAAACCCTGAACCCTGACCCGTGACCCCAAGTACAGTCCCCCAATGCTGAACCCTGAACCCTGACCCCAAGTACAGGCCCCCAACCCTGAATCCTGAACCCTGACCCCAAGTACAGTCCCCCAACTCTGAACTCTGACCCCAAGTACAGTCCCCCAGCCCTGAACCCTGACCCCGAGGAAAGTCCCCCAACCCTGAACCCTGAACCCTGACCCCGAGTACAGTCCCCCAACCCTGAACTCTGACCCCAAGTACAGTCCCCCAACCCTCAACCCTGACCACTGACCCCATGTACAGTCCCCCAACCCAGAACCCTGACCCCAAGTACAGTCCCCCAACCCTGACCCCTGAACTCTGGCCCCAAGTACAGTCCCCCAACCCTGAACCCTGAAACCTGACCCCAAGTACAGTCCCCCAACCCTGAACCCTGACCCCAAGTACAGTCGCGCAACCCTGAACCCTGACCCCTGACCCCAAGTACATTCCCCCAACCCTGAACCCTGACTCCAAGTACAGTCGCACAACCCTGAACACTGACCCCGAGTACAGTCTCCCAAACCTGAAACCTGACCCCTGACCCCGAGTACAGTCTCCCAACACTGAAACCTGACCCCTGACCCCAAGTACAGTCCCCAACCCGGAACCCTGACCCCAAGTATAGTCTCCCAAACCTGAAACCTGACCCCTGACCCCAAGTACAGTCCCCCAACCCTGAACTCTGACCCCAAGTACAGTCCCCAACCCTGAACCCTGACCCCTGACCCCAAGTACCCTCCCCCAACACTGAACCCTGTGACCAAGTACAGTCCCACAGCCCTGAACCCTGACCCCTGACCCCAAGTACTGTCCCCCAGCCCTGAACCCTGACCCCGAGTACAGTCCCCCAACCCTGAACCCTGAACCCTGACCCCAAGTACAGTCCCCCAACCCTGAACTCTGACCCCAAGTACAGTACACAACCCTGAACCCTGAACCCTGACCCCGAGTACAGTCACCCAACCCTGGACCCCGAACCCTGACCCCGAGTACAGTCCCCCAACCCTGATCCCAGAACCCTGACCCCGAGTACAGTCACCCAACCCTGAACCCTGAACCCTGACCCCAAGTACAGTCCCCAACCCTGAACCCTGACCCCAAGTACAGTCCCCTGACCCGGAACCCTGACCCAGAATCCTGACCCCAAGTACAGTCGCCCAACCCTGAAATCTGACCCCTGACCCCACGTACAGTCCCCCAACCCTGAACCCTGACTCCAAGTACAGTCCCCCAACCCTGAACCCTGAACCCTGACCCCAAGTACAGTCCCCCAACCCTGAACCCCAAACCCTGACCCAAGAACAGTCCCCCAACCCTGAACCCTGAACTCTGGCCCCAAATACAGTCCCCCAACCCTGAACAATGACCCCTGACCCCAAGTACAGTACCCCAACCCTGAACCCTGACCCCAAGTACAGTCCCCCAAACCTGAACCCTGACCCCAACTACAGTGGCGCAACCCTGAACCCTGACCCCAAGTACAGTCGCCCAACCCTGAATCCTGATCCCTGACCCCGAGTACAGTCCCCCAAACCTGAACTCTGACCCCAAGTACAGTCCCCAAACCTGAACCCTGACCCCAAGTACAGTCCCCCGACCCTGAACACTGACCCCAAGTACAGTCCCCCGACCCTGAACCCTGACCCCAAGTACAGACCCCAAACCTGAACCCTGAACCCTGACCCCAAATAGAGACCCCAACCCTGAACCCTGACCACGAGTAGAGTCCCCGAACCCTGAACGCTGACCCCTGACCCCATGTATAGTCGCGCAACCCTGAACGCTGACACCGAGTACAGTCCCCCAACCCTGAACCCTGACCCCTGACCCCAAGTACAGTCCCCCAAACCAGAACCCTAATCTCTGACCCCAAGTACAGTCCCCCAACCCTGAACCCTGACCCCTGAACCCAAGTACAGTCCCCCAAACCTGAAACCTGAACTCTGACCCCAAGTACAGTCACCCAACCCTGAACACTGACACCAAGTACAATCCCCCAACCTGAACCCTGAACCCTGACCCGAAGTACAGTCCCCCAACCCTGAACCCCGAACCCAGACCCCAAGTAAAGTCCCCCAACCCTGAACCCTGAACTCTGACCCCAAGTACAGTCCCTCAACCCTGAGCCCTCACCCCGGACCCCAAGTACAGTCCCCCAACCCTAAACTCTGACCCCAACTACAGTCCCCCAACCCTGAACCATGACCCCAAGTACAGTCCCCCAACCCTGAACCCCGAACCCTGACCCCAAGTACAGTACCCCAACCCTTAACCCTGAACTCTGACCCGAAGTACAGTCCCTCAAACCTGAACCCTGACCCCGGACCCCAAGCCCAGTCCCCCAACCCTGAACTCTGACCCCAAGTACAGTCCCCCAACCCTGAACCCTGTCCCCAAGTACAGTCCCCCAACCCTGAACTCTGACCCCAAGTACAGTCCCCAACCCTCAACCCTGACCCCTGACCGCAAGTACAGTTCCCCAACACTGAACCCTGAACCCTGACCCCAAGTACTGTCCCCCAACCCTGAACCCTGACCCCGAGTACAGTCCCCCAACCCTGAACTCTGAACCCTGACCCCAAGTACAGTACCCCAACCCTGAACTCTGACCCCAAGTACAGTCCCCCAACCCTGAACCCTGAACTCTGACCCCAAGTACAGTCCCCCAACCCTGAACCCTGAACTCTGACCCCAAGTACAGTCCCCCAACCCTGACCCCTGAACTCTGACCCCAAGTACAGTCACGCAACCCCTCAACCCTGACCCCAAGTACAGTCCCCCAACACTGAACCCTGACCCCTGACCTCAAGTACAGTCCCCC
This sequence comes from Carcharhinus amblyrhynchos, assembly GCF_965287045.1. Lineage (NCBI taxonomy): Eukaryota > Metazoa > Chordata > Chondrichthyes > Carcharhiniformes > Carcharhinidae > Carcharhinus > Carcharhinus amblyrhynchos. The sequence continues at coordinate 41,196 of NW_027650406.1, forward strand.
AAACCTGAAACCTGAACCCTGACCCCAAGTACAGTCCCCCAAACCTGAACTCTGACCCCAAGTACAGTCCCCAACCCTGAGCCCTGACCCCTGACCCCAAGTACAGTCCCCCAACACTGAACCCTGAACCCTGACCCCAATTACAGTCCCCCAACCCTGACCCTGTCCCCAAGTACAGTCCCCCAACCCTGAACCCTGAACCCTGACCCCGAGTACAGTCGCCCAACCCTGAACGCCGAACCCTGACCCAAGTACAGTCCGCCAAGCCTGAACCCTGAACTCTGACCCCAAGTAAAGTCCCCCAACCCTGAACGTTGACCCCAAGAACAGTCCCCAAACCCTGAACCCTGACCCCAAGTACAGTCCCCCAACCCTGAACCCCGAACCCTGACCCCAAGTACAGTTCCCCAACCCTGAACTTTGACCCCAAGTACAGTCCCCCAACCCTGAACCCTGTCCCCCAGTACAGTCCCCCAACCCTGACCCCTGAACCCTGACCCCAAGTACAGTCCCCCAAGCCTGAACCCTGAACCCTGACCCCAAGTAAAGTCCCCCAACCCTGAACCCTGACCCCAAGTAAAGTCCCCCAACCCTGACCCCTGAACCCTGACCCCAAGTACAGTACCCCAAGCCTGAACGCTGAACCCTGACCACAAGTACAGTCCCCCAACCCTGAACCCCGAACCCTGACCCCAAGTACAGTCCCCCAACCCTGAAGTTTGACCCGAAGTACAGTCCCCAAACCCTGGACCCTGACCCCAAGTACAGTCCCCCAACCCTGAACCCTGAACCCTGACCCCAAGTACAGTCCCCCAACCCTGACCCCAATAAAGTCCCTCAACTCTGAACCCTGACCCCAAGTACAGTCCCTGAACCCCGAAACCTGACCCCAAGTACAGTCCCCCAACACTGAACCCTGAGCCCTGACCCCAAGTACAGTCCCCCAACCTGAACCCTGACCCCAAGTAATGTCCCCCAACCCTGACCCCTGACCCCAAGTACAGTCCCCCAACTCTGAACCCTGAACCCTGACCCCAAGTAGAGACCCCCAACCCTGAAGCCTGAACCCTGACCCCAAGTACAGTCCCCCAACCCTGAACCCTGAACCCTGACCCAAGTACAGTCCCCCAACCCTGAACCCCAAACCCTGGCCCCAAGTACAGTCCCCCAACCCTGAACCCTGAACCCTGACCCAAGTACAGTCCCCCAACCCTGAACCCTGAACCCTGGCCCCGAGTACAGTCCCCCAACACTGAACCCTGACCCCTGACCCCAAGTACAGTCCCCCAACCCTGAACCCTGACCCCAAGTACAGACACAACCCTGAACCCTGAACCTTGACCCCGAGTACAGTCCCCCAACCCTGAACCCTGACCCCGGACCCCAAGTACAGACCCCAACCCTGAACCCTGAACCCTGACCCCGAGTACAGTCCCCCCCACCCTGAACCCCGAACCCTGACCCCAAGTACAGTTCTCCATCCCAGAACCCTGACCCCTGACCCCAAATACAGACTCCCAACCCTGAACCCTGACCCCAAGTACTGTCGCCCAACCCTGAACCCTGACCCCAACTACAGACGCCCAACCCTGAACCCTGACCTCTGACCCCCAAGTACAGTCCCCCAATCCTGAACCCCGAACCCTGACCCCAAGTACAGTCCCCCAACCCTGAACCCTGACCCCAAGTACAGTCCCCCAACCCTGTACTCTGACCCCTGTCCACAAGTACAGTACCCCAACCCTGACCCCTGACCCCAAGTACAGTCCACCAACCCTGAACCCTGACCCCAAGTACAGTCCCCCAACCCTGAACCCTGACCCCTGACCCCAACTACAGTTCCCCAACCCTGAACCCTGACCCCTTACCCCAAGTACAGTCCCCCAACCCTGAATCCTGACCCCGAGTACAGTCCCCCAACCCTGAACCCAGAATCCTGACCCCAAGTACAGTCCCCAACCCTGAACCCTGACCCTAAGTACAGTCCCCCGAACCTGAACACAGACCCCAAGTACAGTCCGCCGACCCTGAACCCTGACCCCATGTACAGTCCCCCAACCCTGAACCCTGACCCCATGTACAGTCCCCCAACCCTGAACCCTGAACCCTGACCCCAAGTACAGTCACCCAGCACTGAACCCTGAACCCTGACCCCAAGTACAGTCCCCCAGCCCTGAACCCTGACCCCAAGTACAGTCCCACAACCCTCAACTCTGAACCCTGGCCCCAAGTACAGTCCCCCAACCCTGAACCCTGACCCCGGACCCCATGTACAGTCCCCCAACCCTGACCCGTGACCCCAAGTACAGTCCCCCAACACTGAACCCTGAACCTTGACCCCAAGTACAGTCCCCCAGCCCTGAACCCTGACCCCAAGTACAGTCCCCCAACTCTGAACCCTGACCCCTGACCCCAAGTACAGTCCCCCAAACCTGAACTCTGACGCCACCTACAGTCCCCCAATCCTGAACCCTGAACTCTGACCCCAAGTACAGTCCCCCACCCTGAACCCTGACCCGAAGTACAGTCCCCCAACCCTGAACCCCGAACCCTGACCCCAAGTAAAGTCCCCCAACCCTGAACCCTGAACTCTGACCCCAAGTACAGTCCCTCAACCCTGAACCCACCCCGGACCCCAAGTACAGTCCCCCAACCCTGAACTCTGACCCCAACTACAGTCCCCCAACCCTGAACCATGACCCCAAGTACAGTCCCCCAACCCTGAACCCCGAACCCTGACCCCAAGTACAGTCCCCCAACCCTTAACCCTGAACTCTGACCCGAAGTACTGTCCCTCAAACCTGAACCCTGACCCCGGACCCCAAGTACAGTCCCCCAACCCTGAACTCTGACCCCAAGTACAGTCCCCCAACCCTGAACCCTGACCCCAAGTACAGTCCCCCAACCCTGAACCGTGACCCCTGACCCCAAGCACAGTCCTCCAACCCAGAACCCTGACCACGGACCCCAAGTAAAGTCCCCCAACACTGAACCCTGAACCCTGACCCCAAGAACAGTCCCCCAACCCTGAACCCAGAACCCTGACCCCAAGTACAGTCCCGAACCCTGAACCCAGAACCCTGACCCCGAGTACAGTCCCCCAACCCTGAACCCTGAACCCTGACCCCAAGTAGAGTCCCGCAACCCTGAACTCTGACCCCAAGTACAGTCCCCAACCCTGAACCCAGAACCCTGACCCCAAGTACAGTCCCCAAACTGAACCCTGACCCCAAGTACAGTCCCCCGACACTGAACACTGACCCCAAGTACAGTCCCCCGACTCTGAACCCTGACCCCAAGTACACACCCCAAACCTGAACCCTGAACCCTGACCCCAAATAGAGACCCCAACCCAGAACCCTGACCCCAAGTACAGTCCCCCAACCCTGAACCCTGACCCCTGACCCCATGCACAGTCCCCCAAATCTGAACCCTGACACCAAGCACAGTCCATCAACCCTGAACACGAGTACAGTCCCCCAACCCTGAACCCCGAACCCTGACCCAAGTACAGTCCGCCAACCCTGAACCCTGAACTCTGACCCCAAGTACAGTCCCCCAACCCTGAACCCTGACCCCAAGTACAGACACCAACCCAAAACCCTGAACCCTGACCCTAAGTACAGTCCCCCAACCCTGAACTCTGACCCCAAGTACAGTCGCGCAACCCTGAACCCTGACCCCAAGTACAGTCGCGCAACCCTGAACCCTGACCCCGAGTACAGTCCCCCAAACCTGAACCCTGATCCCTGACCCCATGTACAGTCCCCCAACCCTGCACCCAGACCCCTGACCACAAGTACAGTCCCCAACCCTGAACTCTGACGCCAAGTACAGTCCCCAACCCTGAACCGTGACCCCTGACCCCAAGTACAGTCCCCCAACACTGAACCCTGAACCCTGACCCCAAGTACAGTCCCCAACCCTGAACCCTGAACCCTGACCCCAAGTACAGTCCCCCAACTCTGAACCCTGAACCCTGACCCCAAGTAAAGCCCCCCAACCCTGAACTCTGACCCCAAGTACAGACCACAACCCTGAACCCTAAACCCTGACCCCGAGTACAGTCCCCCAACCCTGAACCCAGAACCCTGACCCCGAGTACAGTCCCCCAACCCTGAACTCTGACCCCAAGTTCAGTCCCTCAACCCTGAACCCCGACACCAAGTACAGTCCCCCAACCCTGAACCCTGACCCCAAGTACGGACACCAACCCAGAACCCTGAACGCTGACCCTAAGTACAGTCGCCCAACCCTGAACTCTGACCCCAAGTACAGTCGTGCAACCCTGAACCCTGACCCCAAGTACAGTCGCGCAACCCTGAACGCTGACCCCGAGTACAGTCCCCCAACCCTGAACCCTGACCCCTGACCCCAAGTACAGTCCCCCAACCCTGAACCCTGACCCCAAGTACAGATACCAACACAGAACCCTGAACCCTGACCCCATGTACAGTCCCCCAACTCTGAACCCTGACCCCAAGTACAGTCCATCAACCCCGAACCCTGACCGCAAGTAGAGTCCCCGAACTCTGAACCCTGACCCCTGACCCCATGTACAGTCCCCCAACCCTGAACCCTGACCCCAAGTACAGTCCCCCAACCCCGAACCCCGAACACTGACCCCAAGGATTCTATGGGAGGCAAGAGAGGTGATTGCAGAGCCACTGGCTCTGATCTTCAGGTCGTCGTTGGTCTCTGGTATAGTACCGGAAGATTGGAGGACAGCGAATGTTGTCCCATTGTTTAAGAAGGGGAGCAGAGACTTCCCTGGGAATTATAGACCAGTGAGTCTTACTTCTGTAGTGGGCAAGGTTTTAGAAAGAATTATTAGGGATAGGATTTATAGTTATTTGGAGAGTAATGAATTGATTAGAGATAGTCAGCATGGTTTTGTAGCGGGAAGGTCGTGCCTTACTAACCTTATTGAGTTCTTTGAGAAGGTGACCAAAGAGGTGGATAGGGGTAAGGCAGTAGATGTGGTATATATGGATTTTAGTAAGGCGTTTGATAAGGTTCACCATGGTATGCTTCTGCAGAAAATGCAGATGTATGGGATTGGTGGTAATTTACGTACTTGGATCAGGAATTGGTTAGCAGATAGGAGACAGAGGGTGGTGGTTGATGGTAATTATTCATCATGGAGTTCGGTTACGAGTGGTGTGCCTCAGGGATCTGTTTTGGGGCCACTGCTGTTCGTAATCTTTATTAATGATCTGGATGAGGGTATAGTTGGGTGGATTAGTAAGTTTGCTGATGACACCAAAGTCGGAGGTGTGGTAGATTGTGAGGAAGGGTGTCGAAGTTTGCAGGGTGACTTGGACAGGTTGCAGAGCTGGGCCGCGAGGTGGCGGATGGAGTTTAATGCAGAGAAATGTGAGGTAATCCATTTCGGTAGGAATAACAGATGTGTTGAGTATAGGGCTAACGGGAGGACTTTGAATAGAGTGGAGGAGCAGAGGGATCTAGGTGTATGTGTACACAGATCCCTGAAAGTTGGGAATCAAGTAGATAAGGTTGTTAAGAAGGCATACGGTGTCTTGGCGTTTATTGGTAGGGGGATTGAATTTAGGAGTCGCAGCGTCATGTTGCAACTGTACACAACTCTGGTGCGGCCGCACTTGGAGTACTGTGTGCAGTTCTGGTCCCCACATTACAGGAAGGATGTGGAGGCTTTGGAGAGGGTGCAGAGGAGGTTTACCAGGATGTTGCCTGGTATGGAGGGGAGATCCTATGAGGAGAGACTGAGGGATTTGGGGTTGTTTTCACTGGAAAGAAGGCGGCTAAGAGGGGATCTTATAGAAACATATAAGATGATTAGAGGTTTAGATAGGGTGGATGGTGATAGCCTGTTTCCTCGGATGGAGAAATCTAGCACGAGGGGGCATGGCTTTAAATTAAGGGGGGGTAGTTATAGGACGGATGTCAGGGGCAGGTTCTTTACCCAGAGGGTGGTGAGGGATTGGAATGCCCTGCCTGCTGCAGTTGTAAATGCGCCTAGTTTGGGGGCGTTTAAGAGATTGGTGGATAGGTTTATGGACGAAAAGGGAGTGGTTTAGATTAGTGGGTCAATGTTTTTTTTTAAATAAAACTGGTCGGCGCAACATTGTGGGCCGAAGGGCCTGTTCTGCGCTGTGATGTTCTATGTTCTATATTTTTAAGAAGCGGGTTGATGGGTTTTTGATAAGAGAGGGGATTAAGTGTTATGGGGAGAGGGCGGGAAAGTGGAACTGAGCCACGACAGATCAGCCATGATCTTATTGAATGGCGGGGCAGGCTCGAAGGGCCAGATGGCCTACTCCTGCTCCTATTTCTTATGTTCTTATGTTCTTATGTTCTATGTTCTATGTTCTTAGTGTCTCCGTGTGTTTGGGTCTCAGTTTCTCAGGGTCTCTGGGAAACTGGGTCTCCGGGTCTCTGAGTCTCAGAGTCTCAGTGTCTCAGGGTCTCAGGGTCTCAGGGACTCAATGTCTCAGTGTCTGTGTCTCAGGGTTTCAGTGTCTCAGGGTCTCTGGGCCTCTGTGTCTCAATGTCCAAGTGTTTCGTTTCTCAGCGTCTCAGTGTCTCAGGGCCTCTGGGTCTCAGTGTCTCAGGGTCTCAGTGTCCCAGTGTCTCAGGGTCTCGTGTCTCAGGGTCTCAGTGTCTCAATGTCTCAGTGCTTAGTGTCTCAGGGTCTCAGGGACTCAGTGTCTCAGGGTCTAGGTGTCTCAGGGTCTCAGTGCCCCAGTGTCTCAGGGTCTCTGGGTCTCTGTGTCTCAGTGTGTCAGTGTTTCAGGGTCTCAGTGTCTCAGGGTCTCAGTATTTCTGTGTTTCAGCGTCTCAGCGTCTCAGTGTCTCAGGGGCTCAGGGTCTCAGTGTCTCAGTGTCTCAGGGTTTCAGTGTCTCAGTGTCGCATGGTCTCAGTGTCTCAGATCTCTGGGTCTCAGTTTGTCATGGTTTCAGGGTCTCTGTGTCTCAGTGTCTCAGCGTCTCAGGGTCTCTGGGTCACTGCGTGTCTGGGTCTCAGTGCCTCAGGGTCTATGGGTCTATGGCTCTCAGGGACTCTGGGTCTCTGGGTCTCAGTGTCTCAGGCTCTCAGGGTTTCAGGGTCGCAACGTCTCTGTGCCTCAATGTCTCTGTCCCAGTGTCCCGGTGTCTCAGTGTCTCAGGGTCTCCGGGTCTCAGGGTCTCTGCGTCTCTGGTCCTTTGGGTCTCAGGGTCTCTGTGCCTCAGTGTCCTCAGTGTCTCAGGGTCCCAGTCTCTCAAGGTCTCAGTGTCTCTGGGTCTCAGGGGCTCATGGTCACAGTCTCTCAGTGTCACAGGGTCTCAGTGTCTCAGTGTCTCAAGGTGTCTGGTTCCCTGGGTCGGAGGGTCTCAGTGTGTCATTGTCTCAGGTTCTCAGTGTCTCATTTTCTTAGGGTCTCTGGGTCTCAGGATCTCAGTGTCTCAGTGTCTCAGGGTCTCACAGTTACATTGTCTCAGTGTCTCTTGGTCTCAGGGTCTCAGCTTCTCAGGGTCTCTGGGTCTCAGTTTCTCAGCGTCTCAGAGTCTCAGGGACTCAGAGTCTCAGTGTCTTAGGGGCTCAGGGCCTCAGTGCCTCTGTGTCTCAGGGTCTCAGTGTCTCAGGGCCTCAGTGTCTCCATGTCTCCGTGTCTCAGGGTCTCAGTGTCTCACTGTCTCAGGGTCTCAGTGTCTCAGGGTCTCAGTGTCTCACTGTCTCAGTGTCTCTGTGTTTCAGTGTCTCAGGGTCTCAGGCTCTCAGGGCCTCAGTGTCTCCATGTCTCCGTGTCTCACTGTCTCAGTGTCTCAGGGTCTCAGTGTCTCAGTGTCTCAGGGTCTCAGTGTCTCACTGTCTCAGTGTCTCGGCGTTTCAGGGTATCAGTGTCTCAGTGTCTCAGGGTGTCTGGGTATCAGTGTCTCAGTGTCTCAGGGTCTAAGAGTCACTGGGTCTCTGGGTCTCAGGGTCTCAGGTTTTCAGGGTTGCAGTGTCTGAATGTCTCAGGGTCTCATTGTCGCAGGGTTTCAGTGCCTCAGGTTCTCAGGTTGTCTTGGTCTCAGGGTCTCTGCTTCTTAGGGCCCCTGGGTCTCTAGGTCTCAGTTTCTCTGGGTCTCTGTGTCTCAGTGTCTCAGGGTCTCAGTGTTTCAGGGTTTCTGGGTCTCAGGGTCTCTGTGTCTCAGTGTCTCAGGGTCTCAGCTTCTCAGTGTCTCAGTGTTTCAGGGTCTCAGTGTTTCAGTGTCTCAGTGTCTCAGCTTCTATGTTCTATGTTCTAAGTACAGTCCCCCAACCCTGTACCCTGACCCCAAGTACAGAGCCCAAACCCTGAACACTGACCCCTGACCCCAAGTACAGTCCCCTAACTCTGAACCGTGACCCCTGACCCCAAGTACAGTCCTCCAACCCTGAACCCTGACCCCTGACCCCAAGTACAGTCCGCCAACCCTGAATCGTGACCCCTGACCCCAAGTACAGTCCTCCAACCCAGAACCCTGACCCCTGACCCGAAGTACAGCCCCCCAACCCTGAACCCTGACCCCTGACCCCAAGTACAGTCCCCCAACCCTGAACCCTGACCCCAAGTACAGTCCCCCAACCCTGAACGCTGACCCCTGGCCCCAAGTACAGCCCCCCAACCCTGAACCGTGAACCCTGACCCCAAGTACAGTCCCCCAACCTTGAACCCTGACCCCTGACCCCAAGTACAGTCCCCCAACCCTGAACCGTGACCCCTGACCCCAAGTACAGTCCCCCAACCCTGAACCGTGACCCCTGACCCCAGGTAAAGTCCTCCAACCCTGAACCCTGACCCCTGACCCCTAGTACAGTCCCCCAACCCTGAACAGTGACCCCTGACCCCAAGTACAGTCCCCCAACCCTGAACACTGACCCCTGACCCAAAGTACAGTCCTTCAACCCTGGACCGTGACCCCTGACCCCAAGTACAGTCCCCCAACCCTGAGCCGTGACCCCTGACCCCAAGTACAGTCCCCCAACCTTGTACCGTGACCCCTGACCCCAAGTACAGTCCTCCAACCCTGAACCCTGACCCCTGACGCCAAGTACAGAACCCCAACCTTGAACCGTGACCCCTGACCCCAAGTACAGTCCACCAACTCTGTACCCTGACCCCTGACCCCAAGTACAGTCCTCCCACCCTGAACCCTGACCCCTGACCCCAAGTACAGTCCCCCAACCCTGAACCCTGACCCCAAGCACAGTCTCCCAACCCTGAACCCTGACCCCTGACCCCAAGTACAGTCCTCCAACACTGAACCCTGACCCATGTCCCCAAGTACAGTCCCCGAACCCTGAACCCTGACCCCTGACCCCAAGTACAGTCCCCCAACCCTGTACCCTGACCCCAAGTACAGAGCCCAAACCCTGAACACTGACCCCTGACCCCAAGTACAGTCCCCTAACTCTGAACCGTGACCCCTGACCCCAAGTACAGTCCCCCAACCCTGAACCCTGACCCCAAGTACAGTCCCCCAACCCTGAACCCTGACCCCAAGTACAGTCCTCCAACCCTGAACGCTGACCCCAAGTACAGTCCCTCAACCCTGAACCGTGACCCCTGACCCCAAGTACAGTTCTTCAACCCTGAACCCTGACCCCAAGTGCAGACCCCAACCCTGAACCCTGACCCCTGACCCCAAGTGCAGACCCCAACCCTGAACCCTGACCCCGACCCCAAGTACATTCCCCCAACCCTGAACGCTGACCCCTGACCCTAAGTACAGTCCCCCAACCTTGAACCCTGACCCCTGAGCCCATGTACAGTCCCGCAACCCTGGACCATGACCCCTGACCACAAGTACAGTCCCCCAACCCTGAACCATGACCCCTGACCCCAAGTACAGTCCTCCAACCCTGAACCATGACCCCTGACCCCAAGTACAGTCCCCCAACCCTGAACGCTGACCCCTGATCCCAAGTACAGTCCCCCAACCCTGAACCCTGACCCCTGACCCCAAGTACTGTCCCCCAACCCTGTACCGTGACCCCTGACCCCAAGTACAGTCCCCCAACCCTGAACCCTGACCCCTGACCCCAAGTACAGTTCCCCAACCCTGAACCGTGACCCCTGACCCCAGGTACAGTCCCCCAACCCTGAACGCTGACCCCTGACCCCAAGTACAGTCCCCCAACCCTGAACCCTGACCCCTGACCCCAAGTACTGTCCCCCAACCCTGTACCGTGACCCCTGACCCCAACTACAGTCCCCCAACCCTGAACCCTGACCCCTGACCCCAAGTACAGTTCCCCAACCACAAACCCTGACCCCTGACCCCAAGTACAGTACCCCAACCCTGAAACCCGAACCCTGACCCCAAGTACAGTCCCCCAACCCTGAACCCTGACCCCAAGTGCAGTCCCCCAACCCTGAACCCTGAACTCTGACCCCCAAGTACAGTCCCCTAACCCTGAACCCCGATCCCTGACCCCAAGTACAGTCCCCCAACCCTGAACCCTGACCCCGAGTACAGGCCTCAAACGTTGAACCTGACCCCAATGAGAGGCAATGAACCCTGACCCTCAGGACCGGCCATGAACCCAGACTCTGGAAACAGGCCTTGACTCCGACCCCCAGGACTGAACCCGAACCCTGAATCTGAGAACAGGCCCCGCACCCTGTCCCTGAACCTTGACCTGAGGACAGTCCCTGAACCCTGACCCCCAGATACAGAAAGACAGAAACTCAGAGACGCCGAGGGTCAGAGACACAGGAAGACAGAGTCACAGAGACACAGGCAGTCAGAGACAGAGAGACTCACAGACACAGAGACACAGAGATTCGGAGACTCAGAGCCAGAGAGACTCAGGGACACAGAGAGTCAGGGAAACAGAGACAGAGAGACACAGAGATTCAGAGACACTGAGAGACAGAAACTCCGAGACACAGAGACACAGACTGTCACCGATTCAGAGACACAGAGACACGGAGAGTCTGAGACACAGAGACACCTGGACACAGACTCTGAGACTCAGAGACACAGAGGAACCAAGACAGAGAGACACAGAGACTCAGTGACATAGAGAATCAGAAACTCAGTGAAACAGAGACACAGAGACTCTGGGACTCAGGGACTCAGAGAAATAGTGATACAGAGACACAGAGACTCAGAGTCGAAGAGACTCAGAGACACACGCTCACAGAGACAGAGAGACACAGACACTCAGAGACAAAAATCCTCAGAGATACCGAGACTGAAAGTCAAAGGGAATCAGAGACATCAAGACAGAGAATCGCAGAGCCGAACAGTCACCCTAACCCTAACCTGAACACTAACCCCTATGCCTAAACTTAACCCTAACCATAACCCAGAACCTAACCCTAATGCCTAACCATAACCCTAACTCTAACCCTAACAATAACACTAACTATAAACATAAACCAAACCCTAATCTAACCATAACCATAACCCAGACTGTAACCCTAACACCAAACCCTAACCGTAATGCCTAACCCTAACCCTAACGCTAACACTAACTATAAACCGAAACCTAACCCTAACCCACACCGTAACCCTAACCCAGAACGTAACCCTAACCCTAATGCCAAACCCTAACCCCAACCCTAAACCTAACCCTATCTTAACCAGAACCCAGACCATAACCATAACCCTAACACCAAACCCTAACGCCTAACCCTAACCCAAACCCTTACCCTAACCATAACGCTAACACTAATCATAACCCTAAACCTAACCATAACCCAGACAGTAACGCGAACACCAAACCCTAAGCCTAATGCCTAACCCTAATGCTAACCCGAGCCCTAACGCTAACCCTAATCATAAACCTAACGCTAACCCGCACCCTAACCCAGACCATAAGCCTAACCCAAACACAAAACCCTAACTCGAATGCCAACCCTAACCCTCACGCTAACACTAACCATAAACCTAACCCTAACCCTAACACCAAACCCTAACCCTAAAGCCGAACCATAACTCGAAAGCTAACCCGAGCCCTAACGCTAACAATAACCAGAAACCTAAACCTAACCTTAACCCTAACACAGACCGTAACCCGAACACGAGCACAAAACCCAAACCCTAATGCCTAACCCTAACCCAAACCCTAACCATAACCCAGACCATAACCCTAACACCAAACCCAAACCCTAATGCCGAACCCTAACCCTAACGCTAACCATAAACCGAAACCTAACCCTCACCCAAACCAGAACCCAGACCATAATCCTAACCCTAATGCTGAACCCTAACCCAAACCCTTACCCTAACACTAACGCGAAGACAACCAAAAACCTACACCTAACCCGAACCCAGACCGTAACCCTAACCCAAACACCAAACCCGAACACCAAACTGTAACCCTAATGCCAAGCCTAACCCTAACCCTAACGCTAACACTAACCATAAACCAAAACCTAACCCTAACATAGACCGTAACCCTAACCCTAACACCAAACTCTAACCCGAATGCCTCACCCGAACCCAAACCCTATCATTAACTCTAACCCCCAGCCCTAACCCCAACCATATCTCTAACACTAACCCTAATCCCAACAATAACCCTAACCCTAACCCTATCATTAACTCTAACCCCCAGCCCTAACCCCAACCATATCTCTAACACTAACCCTAATCCCAACAATAACCCTAACCCTAACCCTATCATTAACTCTAACCCCTAACCCTAACCCCAACCATATCTCTAACACTAACCCTAATCCCAACAATAACCCTAACCCTAACCCTATCATTAACTCTAACCCCCAGCCCTAACCCCAACCATATCTCTAACACTAACCCTAATCCCAACAATAACCCTAACCCTAACCCTATCATTAACTCTAACCCCCAGCCCTAACCCCAACCATATCTCTAACACTAACCCTAATCCCAACAATAACCCGAACCCTAACCCTATCATTAACTCTAACCCCCAGCCCTAACCCCAACCATATCTCTAACACTAACCCTAATCCCAACAATAACCCGAACCCTAACCCTATCATTAACTCTAACCCCCAGCCCTAACCCCAACCATATCTCTAACACTAACCCGAATCCCAACAATAACCCGAACCCTAACCCTCACCCTAATGCGAAACCCTAACCCTATCATTAACCCTAAACTGAACCTCAACCCTAATACAAGACCCTAACACTAACTCTAACCCTAATCGCTAACCATAACAGTAAAACTAACCCTAACCCTAACCCTAATCCCCAACCCAAGCCTTAACACTTAACGCTAACCCTAACCTCAACCCTCACACCGATCCTGAACCCTAACTCTAATCCGAGCCTTAACTCTCACCATAATCCAAACACCTCACCCTAACCCCAAGTACAGACCCCAACCCTGAACCCTGAACTCTGACCTCAAGTACAGTCCGCCAACCCTGAACCCTGAACTCTGACCCCAAGTACAGTCCCCCAAACCTGAACCCTGACCCCTGACCCCAAGTACCGTCCCCCAACCCTGAACCCTGACCCTGAGAACAGGCCCCACACCCTTTCCCTGAACCTTGACCTGAGGACAGGCCCTGAACCCTGACCCCCAGATACAGAAAGACAGAAACTCAGAGACGCCGAGGGTCAGAGACACAGGGAGACAGGGAAAAAGAGACAGGGAGACACAGAGATTCAAAGACACTGAGAGACAGAAACTCCGAGACACAGAGACACCTGGACACAGACTCTGAGACTCAGAGACACAGAGGAACCGAGACAGAGAGACACAGAGACTCAGTGACAGAGAGAATCAGAAACTCAGTGAAACAGAGACACAGAGACTCTGGCACTCAGGGACTCAGAGAAATAGTGATACAGAGACACAGAGACTCAGAGTCAAAGAGACTCAGAGACACACACACACAGAGACAGAGAGAGACACAGACACTCAGAGACAAAAGTCCTCAGAGATTCAGAGACTGAAAGACAAAGAGAATCGGAGACATCAAGACAGAGAATCACAGAGCCGAACAGTCACCCTAACCCTAACCTGAACGCTAACCCTAACCCGAACCCCTATGCCTAAACTTAACCCTAACCAGAACCCAGAACGTAACCCTAATGCCTAACCATAACCCTAACTCTAACCCCAACAATAACACAAACTGTCAACATAAACCAAACCCTAATCTAACCCTAACCGTAATGCCTAACCCTAACCCTAACGCTAACACTAACTATAAACCGAAACCTAACCCTAATCCTAACCCACACCGTAACCCTAACACAGACCGTAACCCTAACCCTAACAACAAACCCTAACCCTAATGCCAATCCCTAACCCTAACCCTATCCCTAACCAGAACCCAGACCAGAAACATAACCCTAACACCAAACCCTAACGCCGAACCCTAACCCAAACCCTTACCCTAACCAGGGTTCGGGGTTCAGGGTTGGGGGACTGTACTTGGGGTCAGGGTTCAGGGTTCAGGGTTGGCGGACTGTACTTGGGGTCAGGGTTCAGGGTTGGGGGACTGTACTTGGGGTCAGGGTTCAGGGATCAGGGTTGGGGGACTGTACTTGGGGTCAGGGTTCAAGGTCCAGGGTTGTGGGACTGTACTTGGGGTCAGGGTTCAGGGTTAGGGGACTTGGGGTCAGGGCTCAGGGTTCGGGGTCTGTCCTCCAGGTCAGAGCTCAGGGTTCGGGAGCTGAACTCAGGGTCAGGGTCAGGGTTCAGGGTTTAGGTCCTGTCCCCGGGGAAGGGCTCAGGGTTCAGGAGCTGAACTCGGGGTCAGATTTTAAACAGTACCCTACACTAAACAGAGATTTTAAGCAGTACCCTACACTAAACAGAGATTTTAAACAGTGCCTACACTAAACAGAGATTTTAAACAGTACCCTACACTAAACGGAGATTTTAAACAGTACCCTACACTAAACAGAGATTTTAAACAGTGCCCTACACTAAACAGAGATTTTAAACAGTGCCTACACTAAACAGAGATTTTAAACAGTGCCCTACACTAAACGGAGATTTTAAACAGTGCCCTACACAAAACAGAGATTTTAAACAGTACCCTACACTAAACGGAGATTTTAAACAGTGCCCTACACTAAACAGAGATTTTAAACAGTGCTCGACACTAAACAGAGAATTTAAACAGTGCCCTACACTAAACAGAGATTTTAAACAGTACCCTACACTAAACAGAGATTTTAAACAGTACCCTACACTAAAAAGAGATTTTAAACAGTGCCCTACACTAAACAGAGATTTTAAACAGTGCTCGACACTAAACAGAGAATTTAAACAGTGCCCTACACTAAACAGAGATTTTAAACAGTACCCTACACTAAACAGAGATTTTAAACAGTACCCTACACTAAACGGAGATTTTAAACAGTGCCCTACACTAAACAGAGATTTTAAACAGTGCCCTACACTAAACAGAGATTTTAAACAGTGCCCTACACTAAACGGAGATTTTAAACAGTGCCCAACACTAAACAGAGATTTTAAACAGTGCCCTACACTAAACAGAGATTTTAAACAGTGCTCGACACTAAACAGAGAATTTAAACAGTGCCCTACACTAAACAGAGATTTTAAACAGTACCCTACACTAAACAGAGATTTTAAACAGTACCCTACACTAAACAGAGATTTTAAACAGTACCCTACACTAAAAAGAGATTTTAAACAGTGCCCTACACTAAACAGAGATTTTAAACAGTGCTCGACACTAAACAGAGAATTTAAACAGTGCCCTACACTAAACAGAGATTTTAAACAGTACCCTACACTAAACAGAGATTTTAAACAGTACCCTACACTAAACAGAGATTTTAAACAGTGCCCTACACTAAACAGAGATTTTAAACAGTGCCCTATACTAAACAGAGATTTTAAACAGTACCCTACACTAAACAGAGATTTTAAACAGTACCCTACACTAAACAGAGATTTTAAACAGTACCCTACACTAAACGGAGATTTTAAACAGTGCCCTACACTAAACAGAGATTTTAAACAGTACCCTACACTAAACAGAGATTTTAAACAGTGCTCGACACTAAACAGAGAATTTAAACAGTGCCCTACACTAAACAGAGATTTTAAACAGTACCCTACACTAAAAAGAGATTTTAAACAGTACCCTACACTAAACAGAGATTTTAAACAGTACCCTACACTAAACGGAGATTTTAAACAGTGCCCTACACTAAACAGAGATTTTAAACAGTACCCTACACTAAACAGAGATTTTAAACAGTGCCCTACACTAAACAGAGATTTTAAACAGTGCCCTACACTAAACGGAGATTTTAAACAGTGCCCAACACTAAACGGAGATTTTAAACAGTGCCCTACACTAAACAGAGATTTTAAACAGTGCTCGACACTAAACAGAGAATTTAAACAGTGCCCTACACTAAACAGAGATTTTAAACAGTACCCTACACTAAACAGAGGTTTTAAACAGTACCCTACACTAAACGGAGATTTTAAACAGTGCCCTACACTAAACAGAGATTTTAAACAGTACCCTACACTAAACAGAGATTTTAAACAGTGCCCTACACTAAACAGAGATTTTAAACAGTGCCCTACACTAAACAGAGATTTTAAACAGCACCCTACACTAAACAGAGATTTTAAACAGTGCCCTACACTAAACGGAGATTTTAAACAGTGCCCTACACTAAACGGAGATTTTAAACAGTGCCCAACACTAAACAGAGATTTTAAACAGTACCCTACACTAAACAGAGATTTTAAACAGTGCCCTACACTAAACAGAGATTTGAAACAGTGTCCTACACTAAACAGAGATTTTAAACAGTACCCTACACTAAACAGAGATTTTAAACAGTGTCCTACACTAAACAGAGATTTTAAACAGTGTCCTACACTAAACAGAGATTTTAAACAGTGTCCTACACTAAACAGAGATTTTAAACAGTACCCTACACTAAACAGAGATTTTAAACAGTGCCCTACACTAAACAGAGATTTTAAACAGTGTCCTACACTAAACAGAGATTTTAAACAGTGTCCTACACTAAACAGAGATTTTAAACAGTGCCCTACACTAAACAGAGATTTTAAACAGTGCCCTACACTAAACGGAGATTTTAAACAGTGCCCTACACTAAACGGAGATTTTAAACAGTGCCCTACACTAAACAGAGATTTTAAACAGTGTCCTACACTAAACAGAGTTTTTAAACAGTGCCCTACACTAAACAGAGATTTTAAACAGTACCCTACACTAAACAGAGATTTTAAACAGTGCCCTACACTAAACAGAGATTTTAAACAGTGTCCTACACTAAACAGAGATTTTAAACAGTGCCCTACACTAAACAGAGATTTTAAACAGTACCCTACACTAAACAGAGATTTTAAACAGTGCCCTACACTAAACAGAGATTTTAAACTGTACCCTACACTAAACAGAGATTTTAAACAGTACCCTACACTAAACAGAGATTTTAAACAGTACCCTACACTAAACAGTGATTTTAAACAGTGCCCTACACTAAACAGAGATTTTAAACAGTGCCCTACACTAAACAGAGATTTTAAACAGTGCCCTACACTAAACAGAGATTTTAAACAGTGCCCGACACTAAACAGAGATTTTAAACAGTACCCTACACTAAACAGAGATTTTAAACAGTGCCCTACACTAAACAGAGATTTTAAACAGTGCCCTACACTAAACAGAGATTTTAAACAGTACCCTACACTAAACAGAGATTTTAAACAGTGCCCTACACTCAACAGAGATTTTAAACAGTACCCTACACTAAACAAAGATTTTAAACAGTGCCCTACACTAAACAGAGATTAGTCCAATCCCCCAAACCAGAAACATGACCCCTGACCCCAAGTACAGTCCCCCAACCCTGAAACCTGAACCCTGACCCCAAATACAGTCCCTCAACCCTGAACCGTGACCCCTGACCCCAAGTACAATCCCCCAACCCTGAACCCCGCACCCTGACCCCGAGTAGAGTCCCCCAAACCTGAACTCTGACCCCAAGTACAGTCCCTGAACACTGAACCCTGACCCCTGACCCCAAGAACAGTCCCCAACCCTGAACCCTGACCCCTGACCCCAAGTACAGTCCCCAAACCCTGAACTCTGACCCCAAGTACAGTCCCCCAACCCTGAACTCTGACCCCAAGTACAGTCCCGCAACACTGAACCCTGACCCCTGACCCCAAGTACAGTCCCCCAAACCTGACCCCTGACCCCAAGTACAGTCCCTGAACCCTGAACCCTGACCCCAAGTACAGTCCCCCAAACCTGTACCCTGAACCCTGACCCCCAGTACAGTCCCCCAACCCTGAACTCTGACCCCTGACCCCGAGTAGAGTCCCCCAAACCTGAACTCTGACCCCAAGTACAGTCCCCAACCCTGAACCCTGAACTCTGACCCCAAGTACAGTCCCTGAACACTGAACCCTGACCCCTGACCCCAAGAACAGTCCCCCAACCCTGAACCCCGAACCCTGACCCCAAGTACAGTCCCCCAACCCTGAACGCTGACCCCAAGTACAGTCCCCCGACCCTGAATCCTGAACCCTGACCCCAAGTACAGTCCCCCAACCCTGAACGCTGACCCCAAGTACAGTCCCCCAACCCTGAACCCTGAACCCTGACCCCAAGTACAGTCCCCCAACCCTGAACCCTGACCCCTGACCCCAAGTACAATCCCCCAACCCTGAACCCTGCACCCTGACTCCGAGTAGAGTCCCCCAAACCTGAACCCTGACCCCAAGTACAGTCTCCCAAACCTGAACCCCCAACCCTGAACCCCAAACCCTGACCCCAAGTAGAGTCCCCCAACCCTGAACCCTGATCCCTGATCCAAGTGCAGTACCCCACCCTGAACCCTGACCCCAAGTACAGTCCCCCAACCCTGAACCCTGACCCTGAGGACAGGCCCTGAACCCTGACCGTGAGGACAGACCCTGAACCCTGAGCACGGGATACAGAAACACAGAAATTCAGAGACACAGAGACTCAGTGACAGAAAGACTAAGAGCCACAGAGATTCAGAGACTCAGAGGCACCGAGACTGAGAGACACAGAGACTCAGAATCGAGGAGACTCAGAGACACACACACACACAGACAGAGAGACACAGACACTCAGAGACAAAAATCCTCAGAGATACAGAGACTGAGAGACAAAGAGAATCAGAGTCATCAAGATAGAGAATCACAGAGCTAACAGTCACCCTAACCCTAAGCCGAACGCTAACCCGAACCCTAACCCTAACCCTAACCTTAAGCCGAACGCTAACCCTAACCCTAACCCAAATGCCTAAACTCAACCCTAACCATAACCCAGAACCTAACCCTAATGCCTAACCATAACCCTAACTCTAACCCCAACAATAACACTAACTATAAACATAAACCAAACCCGAATCTAACCATAACCATAACCCAGACTGTAACCCTAACACCAAACCCTAACCGTAATGTCTAACCCTAACCCTAACGCTAACACTAACTATAAACCGAAACCTAACCCTAACCCTAACCCACACCGTAACCCTAACCCAGAACGTAACCCTAACACAGACCGTAACCCTAACCCTAATGCCAAACCCTAACCCGAACCCTAACCCTAACCCTATCCCTAACCAGAACCCAGACCATAACCATAACCCTAACACCAAACCCTAACGCCTAACCCTAACCCAAACACTGACCCTAACCAGAACGTTAACAGTAATCATAACCCTAAACCTAACCATAACCCAGACCGTAACGCGAACACCAAACCCTAAGCCTAATGCCTAACCCTAATCCTAACCCGAGCCCTAACGCTAACACTAATCATAAACCTAACGTTAACCCGCACCCTAACCCAGACCATAAGCCGAACCCAAACACAAAACCCTAACCCGAATGCCAACCCTAACCCTCACGCTAACACTAACCATAAACCTAACCCTAACCCTAACACCAAACCCTAACCCTAAAGCCGAACCATAACTCGAAAGCTAACCCGAGCCCTAATGCTAACAATAACCAGAAACCTAAACCTAACCTTAACCATAACACAGACCGTAACCCGAACCCGAGCACAAAACCCAAACCCTAATGCCTAACCCTAACCCTAACTCTAACGATAAACCTAACCCTAACCAGAACCCAGAACGTAACCCTAACCCGAATGCCTAAACCTAACCCAAACCCTTACCCGAACCCTAACGCGAAGACAACCAAAAACC
Source organism: Carcharhinus amblyrhynchos (assembly GCF_965287045.1). Classification (NCBI taxonomy): domain Eukaryota; kingdom Metazoa; phylum Chordata; class Chondrichthyes; order Carcharhiniformes; family Carcharhinidae; genus Carcharhinus; species Carcharhinus amblyrhynchos. The sequence continues at coordinate 61,359 of NW_027650406.1, forward strand.
TACACCTAACCCTAACCCAGACCGCAACCCTAACCCAAACACCAAACCCGAACACCAAACTGTAACCCTAATGCCAAGCCTAACCTTAACCCTAACGCTAACCATAAACCAAAACCTAACCCTAACATAGACTGTAACCCTAACCCTAACACCAAACTCTAACCCGAATGCCTCACCCGAACCCGAACCCTATCATTAACTCTAACCCCCAGCCCTAACCCCAACCATATCTCTAACACTAACCCTAATCCCAACAATAACCCGAACCCTAACCCTCACCATAATGCGAAACCCTAACCCTATCATGAACCCGAAACTGAACCTTAACCCTATTACAAGACCCTAACACTAACTCTAACCCTAATCGCTAACCAGAACAGTAAAACTAACCCTAACCCTAACCCTAATCCCTAACCCGAACCTTAACACCTAACGCTAACCCTAACAGCTAACCCTAACCTCAACCCTAATTCCAACCCTCACACCTAACCTGAACCCTAACTCTAATCCTAACCCTAACCCTCACCATAATCCAAACACCTAACCCTAACAACTAACCCGAACACGAACCCTAGCCCTAACACTAACCCTGACAATAATCCAAATATCAAATCCTAAAAAAGAGGTTATTGCAGAAGGTCAGGGGACATGGAGTTGGGGGTAGGGTGTTAGCGTGGATAGAGGATTGGTTGTCAAATAGGAGGCAGAGAGTGGGGGTCAATGGGTGCTATTCGGATTGGCGGTTGGTGACTAGTGGAGTGCCCCAGGGGTCGGTGCTGGGGCCTCAGCTATTTACCATTTATATAGATGATCTAGAGGAGGGAACCGAGTGCAGGGTGTCGAAATTTGCTGATGACACCAAGATTGGGGGAAAGGCAAATTGTGCGGAGGGTGTGGAGAGTCTGCAGAAGGATCTAGATAGGCTGGGCGAATGGGCCAGGAAATGGCAAATGGAATTTAATGTTGGCAAGTGCGAGGTGGTCCACTTTGGTAGGAAGAATGGTAGGAAGGACTATTACTTACGTGGCGAAAAACTGCAGCAGGCGACGGTGCAGAGGGACCTCGGGGTCCTTGTGCATGAGTCGCAAAAACCCAGCTTGCAGGTGCAGCAGGTGGTCAGGAAGGCGAATGGGATGCTGGCCTTCATAGCGAGGGGGATTGAATATAAAAGTAGGGAGGTCTTGCTGCAGCTGTATAGGGCATTGGTGAGGCCGCAGCTGGAGTACTGTGTGCAGTTTTGGTCGCCGTACTTTACGCAAGGATATTTTGGCCTTGGAGGGAGTGTAGAGGAGGTTTACTAGGCTGATACCAGAGTTGAGGGGGTTGAGCTATGAGGAGAGGCTGAATAAACTGGGCTTGCACTCGTTAGAGTTTAGAAGAATGAGGGGAGATCTCATTGAGACGTATAAGATGATGAATGGGATGGATAGGATAGAGGTGGAGAGACTCTTCCCGCTCAGAAAGGACAGTAGGACTAGGGGGCACAGCCTCAAGATAAAGGGGAGGCGGTTTAGAACGGAGTTGAGGAGGAACTTCTTCACTCAAAGGGTGGTGAATCTCTGGAATTCTCTGCCCGTTGAAGTGGTGGAGGCTGCCTCGCTAAATATTTTTAAGAAGCGGGTTGATGGGTTCTTGATAAGAGAGGGGATTAAGGGTTATGGGGAGAGGGCGGGAAAGTGGAACTGAGCCACGACAGATCAGCCATGATCTTATTGAATGGCGGGGTAGGCTCGAAGGGCTAGATGGCCTACTCCTGCTCCTATTTCTTATGTTCTTATACTCACAACCGACCATCTATATTCACATCTGACCATCTATATTCACATCTGACCATCTATACTCACTCCTGACCATCCATATTCACACCTGACCATCTATACTCACACCTGTATACTTACTGCTGACCATGAATACACGTACCTGACTGTCTATCCTCACACCTGACCATCTGTACTCACACCTGACCATCTATATTCACACCTGACCATCTATACTCACACCTGACCATCTATATTCACATCTGACCATCTATACTCACCCCTGACCATCTATACTCACACCTGACCATCTATACTCACACCTGACCATCTATATTCACTGCTGACCATCTATACACGAACCTGGCCGTCTATACTCACATCTGACCATCTATACTCACACCTGACCATCTATACTCACACGAGACCATCTATATTCACACCTGACCATCTCTATTCACACCTGACCATCTATGCACACATCTGACCATCTATACTCACACCTGACCATCTATACTCACACCTGACCATCTATATTCACTGCTGACCATCTATACACGTACCTGGCCATCTGTACTCACATCTGACCATCTATACTCACACCTGACCATCTATACTCACACGAGACCATCTATATTCACACCTGACCATCTCTATTCACACCTGACCATCTATACTCACACCTGACCATCTATACTCACCCCTGACCATCTATACTCACACCTGACCATCTATATTCACACCTGACCATCTATACTCACCCCTGACCATCTATACTCACCCCTGACCATCTATACTCACACCTGACCATCTATACTCACCCCTGACCATCTATACTCACACCTGACCATCTATATTCACACCTGACCATCTATACTCACACCTGACCATCTATATGGCTGCGATTTGCGAGTGGAGAGTTTGTGGGTGAGTACAGCGACTTTTTCTTTCTTTTAAGAACTAACTTTGTTTTAGTGGGGTGTTTTTTTTGCTTGCTTTAAGTTTGACCCCTGAAGTAGTTGCGAGTGCACTCGGGTCAAGTTTTTTTTTCACCCTACTATAAATTAGACCGGAGGGGATTCCTGATACTCTACACAGGTAGAGTACCCCAGCCCTCCCCCCTCCTCTAACCTAAAAGAGAGAGAGAGAGAGAGAGGGGCTCTGACTGAGAGCAGGTAAGACTGCTTTTGTTTTTGTGTGTGCTGTAAGGGCTTTGGCTCACAGGGCCAAGAGATAAGGGTGAGGCAAGGTAAGTTATAAGTTTTTTTTTACTTTTTCCTCTGGGTTACTAAAAGGGGTAAGTTTGGGTGTGAGACCTGTATGTTGTTGCCAATGCAACATGTGGAAGGTCTTGGAGGCTCCTGGTCTCCCAGACATCCACACCTGTGCTCGGTGTGTGGAGCTGCAGGCCCTACGAAACCAGGTTAAGGAGCTGCAAATGCAGCTCGAGGACCTTCGGCTCGTTCAGGAGAGTGAGGAGGTTATAGAAAGGAGCTACCAGCAGGTAGTCACACCAGGGCAACGGGATGAGGGCACTTGGGTAACTATTAGGAAGGGGAAACCTCGGGTGATGGAGAGCACACCGGTGGATGTCCCCCTTCAAAATAAGTACTCCGGCCTGAGTACTACTGGGGGTGACAGCTCATCTGAGGGAGGAAGCGATGGCCAGATCTCTGGAGCTGAGCCAGTGTGTCCAAAAATCAAAAAGGGAAGCAGAAAGGTAGTATTAATAGGGGACTCCACAGTGAGGGGCACGGACAGGCGTTTTTGTGGACGTAGACGGGAGTCGCGGATGGTGGTTTGTCTCCCTGGGGCTGGGATCCGGGATGTCTCTGGGCGGGTCCCAGACATCCTGAAAGGGGAGGGTGAGGAACCGGAGGTTGTAGTACATATAGGTACTACTGACGTAGGCAAGAGGGAGGCACTCGTGAAAAGGGACTATAGGGAACTGGGTAGGCAGCTGAGGAAGAGAAAAGCGAAGGTAGTAATCTCAGGATTGCTGCCTGTGCCACGGGAGAATGAGGGCAGGAATGGAATGAGGTGGAGGCTGAATGTGTGGCTGAGGGACTGGTGCAGGGGGCAGGGATTTCGGTTCCTAGATCACTGGGACCTCTTTAGGGGTAGGTGTGACCTGTACAGTAAAGACGGGTGGCACTTAAATCCCAGGGGGACTAATATCTTGGCGGGAAGACTGGCTAAGGCTACCGGGGGGACTTTAAACTAGAAAGGATGGGGGGAGGGAATTGTGATGGGGAGACTGGGACAGAGGAGGTTCGCTCCCAGGTAGGGGAGGACCGCAGGCAGTATGGGAGGGAGGTTAGACAGGCGGTGGAGATGGGAAATGCCCAGACTGAGGGGCTGAAGTGTATATATTTTAATGCAAGGAGTGTAGTGAATAAGGTAGATGAGCTTAGGGCGTGGATTGATGCTTGGGATTGTGATGTGGTGGCCATTACGGAGACTTGGATGTCTCAGGGACAGGACTGGGTACTTCAGGTGCCAGGTTTCAGATGCTTCAGGAAGGACAGGGAGGGTGGCAGAAGGGGCGGTGGAGTGGCTCTGTTGATCAGGGACAGTGTCATGGCTGCAGAGAAAGAGGATGCCGTGGAGGGACTGTCTACAGAATCTCTGTGGGTGGAAGTTAGGAACAGCAAAGGGTCGAAAACTTTGCTGGGTGTTTTCTATAGGCCGCCCAATAGGGACAGGGAAGTTGAAATGCAAATAGGGAAACAGATTCTGGAGAGATGTTTTAATAACAGAGTTGTCGTGATGGGAGACGTCAATTTCCCAAACATCGACTGGAATATCCCTAGGGTAAGGGGTTTGGATGGGGAGGAGTTTGTTAGGTGTGTTCAGGAAGGTTTCCTGACACAGTATGTGGATAAGCCTACGAGGGGAGAGGCTGTACTTGACCTCGTACTGGCTAAGGAACCAGGGCAGGTGATGGATCTCTCGGTAGGGGAGCATCTTGGAAATGGTGACCATAATTCTATCTCCTTCACAATTGCATTGGAACGAGATAGGATCAGGCAGGCTAGGAAGGTGTTTGTCTGGAGTAAGGGGAGATACGAAGAAGTCAGGAAGTTACTTGGACAAATAAACTGGAAGGAGGCGCTCTTAGGGAAATGTACCGAAGGAAGGTGGCGGATATTCAAGGAATGTTTGTCTGGAGCTCTGAATGACAACGTTCCGATGAGACAAGGAACCGTGGTGCACGAAGGCTGTGTTGAACCTAGTCAGGAGGAAAGGGAAGGTGTACAAAAGGTTCAGGGAATTAGGAGAGGTTAAGGATCTGGAGGAGTATAAGGACTGTAGAAAGGAGCTTAAAAGGGAAATTAGGAGAGCCAGAAGGGGTCATGAGAAGACCTTGGCGGGTAAGATTAAGGAGAATCCCAAGGCCTTCTATAAATATGTGAAAGGTAAAAGGATGAGAAGAGAAGGGATAGGACCTATAAAAGGTGAAGGGGGAAAGGTCTGTGTGGAACCAGAAGAAATGGCAGAGGTGCTTAATGAGTACTTTGCCTCGGTATTCACAGTGGAAACTGATCTGGGAGATTTTGTTACGGATTTGCAGCAGATGGAAAAGATTGAGTATGTGGATATTAAGGAGGAGGATGTGTTAGAACTTTTGAATTCTATCAAGATAGATAAGTCGCCGGGACCAGATGGGATATACCCCAGGATACTGTGGGAGGCGAGGGAAGTGATTGCAGAGCCCCTGGTGATGATCTTTGCGTCGTCAATGGAGACGGGAGAGGTTCCAGAGGATTGGAGGATTGCGGATGTAGTTCCTATTTTCAAGAAAAGGAACAGAGATAGCCCGGGAAATTACCGACCGGTGAGTCTGACCTCAGTGGTTGGTAAGCTGATGGAGAGGCTTCTGAGGGACAAGATTTACGAGCATTTGGAGAGGTTTGACATAATCAGGAATAGTCAGCATGGATTTGTCAAGGGCAGGTCGTGCCTTACGAGCCTAGTTGAGTTCTTCGATAATGTGACTGAACACATTGACGAAGGAAGTGCCGTGGACGTAGTGTACATGGACTTCAGCAAGGCGTTTGATAAGGTCCCCCATGCAAGACTTCTTGAGAAGGTGAAAGGGCATGGGATCCAAGGGCCTTTGGCCATGTGGATCCAGAACTGGCTTGCCTGCAGAAGGCAGAGAGTGGTTGTGGATGGGTCTTTTTCTGAATGGAGGTCAGTCACCAGTGGAGTGCCCCAGGGATCTGTTCTAGGACCCTTGCTGTTTGTCATTTTCATAAATGACCTGGATGAGGAAGTGGAGGGATGGGTAAGTAAGTTCGCTGATGACACGAAGGTTGGTCGTGTTGTGGATGGTCTGGAAGGATGGCAAAAGTTGCAGCAGGACATAGATAGGATGCAGGACTGGGCGGAGAAGTGGCAGATGGACTTCAACGCGGATAAATGCGTAGTCGTCCATTTTGGCAGAACCAACGGGATGAACGAGTACACTATCAAGGGCAGGAGTCTTGGTAGTGTTGAAGAGCAGAAGGATCTTGGGGTCCGGGTCCACAGGGCTCTTAAATCGGCCTCGCAGGTGGAAGAGGTGGTCAAGAAGGCGTATGGTGTACTGGCCTTCATTAATCGAGGGATTGAGTTTAGGAGTCGGGAGGTAATGCTGCAACTTTATAAGACCCTTGTCAGGCCTCATTTGGAGTATTGTGCGCAGTTCTGGTCGCCTCACTATAGGAAAGATGTAGAAGCTATTGAAAGGGTACAGAGGAGATTTACAAGGATGTTGCCTGGACTGGGAGGCATGCCTCATGAAGTTAGGTTGAGGGAGCTGGGACTCTTCTCCCTGGAGAGACGAAGGTTGAGAGGCGACCTGATAGAAGTTTATAAAATGTTGAGTGGAATAGATAGGGTGGATTCTCAGAGGCTATTTCCCTGGGTTGAAATGGTCGCTACGAGAGGACACAGATTTAAGGTGCGGGGAGGAAAGTACAGAAGTGATGTTAGGGGTAAGTTTTTCACTCAGAGGGTGGTGAGTGAATGGAATCGGCTGCCGTCAGTGGTGGTGGAGGCGAACTCGCTGGGGTCTTTTAAAAGACTTCTGGATGAGTATATGGGGTTTAGTGGGATTGGGGGTTATAGATAGGTCTATAGATTGGTAGGTGTTGATGTGATCGGCGCAACTCGTGGGCCGAAGGGCCTGTTTGTGCTGTAGTGTTCTATGTTCTATGTTCTTGAGGGTTTGAAAATAGATAAGTCCCCTGGGCCGGACGGGATCTACCCCAGGATTCTCTGGGAGGCTAGAGAGGTGATTGCAGAGCCTCTGGCTCTGATCTTCAGGTCGTCGTTGGTCTCTGGTATAGTACCGGAAGATTGGAGGATAGCGAATGTTGTCCCATTGTTTAAGAAGGGGAACAGAGACTTCCCCGGGAATTATAGACCGGTGAGTCTTACTTCCGTTGTGGTTAAGGTTTTAGAAAAAAATATTCGGGATAGGATTTATAGTTATTTGGAGAGTAATGAATTGATTAGAGATAGTCAGCATGGTTTTGTGGCGGGTAGGTCGTGCCTTACTAACCTTATTGAGTTTTTTGAGAAAGTGACCAAAGAGGTGGATGGGGGTAAGGCAGTTGACGTGGTGTATATGGATTTTAGTAAGGCGTTTGATAAGGTTCACCATGGTAGGCTTCTGCAGAAAATGCAGATGTATGGGATTGGTGGTAATTTCGGTACTTGGATCAGGAATTGGTTAGCGGATAGGAGACAGAGGGTGGTGGTTGATGGTAAATATTCATCATGGAGTTCGGTTACGAGTGGTGTGCCTCAGGGATCTGTTTTGGGGCCACTGCTGTTTGTGATTTTTATTAATGATCTGGATGAGGGTATAGTTGGGTGGATTAGTAAGTTTGCTGATGACACCAAAGTCGGAGGTGTGGTAGATAATGAGGAAGGGTGTCTTAGTTTCCCCCTTAGGGGGACCTGGGCAAGTTGCAGAGCTGGGCCGAGAGGTGGCGGATGGAGTTTAATGTGGAGAAGTGTGAGGTAATTCACTTTGGTAGGAATAACAGATGGGTCGAGTATAGGGCTAACGGGAGGACTTTGAATAGTGTGGATGAGCAGAGGGATCTAGGTGTATGTGTACATAGATCCCTGAAAGTTGGGAATCAAGTAGATAAGGTTGTTAAGAAGGCATACGGTGTCTTGGCGTTTATTGGTAGGGGGATTGAATTTAGGAGTCGCAGCGTCATGTTGCAACTGTACACAATTCTGGTGCGGCCGCACTTGGAGTACTGTGTGCAGTTCTGGTCCCCACATTACAGGAAGGATGTGGAGGCTTTGGAGAGGGTGCAGAGGAGGTTTACCAGGATGTTGCCTGGTATGGAGGGGAGGTCCTATGAGGAGAGACTGAGGGATTTGAGGTTGTTTTCGTTAGAAAGAAGGCGGCTAAGAGGGGATCTTATTGAAACATATAAGATGATTAGAGGTTTAGATAGGGTGGACAATGATAGCCTTTTTCCTCGGATGGAGAAAGCTAGCACGAGGGGGCATGGCTTTAAATTAAGGGGGGGTAGTTATAGGACGGGTGTCAGGGGTAGGTTCTTTACCCAGAGGGTGGAGAGGGATTGGAAAGCCCTGCCTGCTGCAGTTGTAAATGCGCCTAGTTTGGGGGCGTTTAAGAGATCCGTGGATTGGTTTATGGATGAAAAGGGATTGGTTTAGGTTAGTGGGTCATTTTTTTAACTGGTCGGCGCAACATCGTGGGCCGAAGGGCCTGTTCAGTGCTGTAATGTTCTATGTTCTATGTTCTGCGTCTCATAGTCTCTGCCTCTCTGGGTCGCAGGGTCTCTGTGTCTCAGGTTCTCTTAGTCTCTGCGTCTCTGGGACTCAGTGTCTCTGCGTCTCTGCATCTCTGGGTCTCAGCGTCTCTGGGTCTCAGTGTCTCTGCGTCTCAGGGTCTCTGCGTCTCTGCGTCTCAGGTTCTCGGCATCTCAGAGTCTCTGTGTCTCAGAGTCTCTGTGTCTCAGAGTCTCTGTGTCTCAGAGTCTCTGCGTCTCAGAGTCTCTGGGTCTCAGTGTCTCTGCGTCTCTGCATCTCGGGGTCTCAGTGTCTCTGCGTCTCAGTGTATCTGCATCTCAAGGTCTCTGCGCCTCAGAGTCTCTGCGTCTCACTGTATCTGCGTCTCAGGGTCTCTGTGTCTCTGCGTCTCATAGTCTCTGCATCTCTGGGTCTCAGGGTCTCTGAGTCTCAGGTTCCCTGCGTCTCTGCGTCTCTGGGACTCAGTGTCTCTGTGTCTCAGGGTCTCTGCGTCTCAGGGTCTCTGCGTCTCAGCGCCTCAGGGTCTCTGCGTCTCAGCATCTCAGGGTCTCTGGGTCTCAGTGTCTCTGCTTCTCTGCGTCTCTGCGTCTCAGAGTCTCTTGGTCTCAGTGTCTCTGCGTCTCTGCGTCTCAGAGTCTCTGCGTCTCTGCGTCTCAGAGCCTCTGGGTCTCAGTGTCTCTGCGTCTCTGTGTCTCAGAGTCTCTGCGTCTCAGGGTCTCTGCGTCTCTGCATCTCAGGGCCTCTGCGTCTCAGCGTGTCTGCGTCTCAGAGTCTCTGCGTCTCAGAGTCTCTGCGTCTCAGTGTCTCTGCGTCTCAGTGTCTCTGTGTCTCAGTGTCTCTGCGTCTCAGTGTCTCTGCGTCTCAGTGTCACTGCGTCTCTGCGTCTCTGCGTCGCTGTTTCTCCTTGCCTCTGGTTCCCATGGTGTCGGCGTGTCAGCGTCTCTGCGTCACTGGGTCTCAGGGTCTCTACGTCTCAGGTTCTCTGCGTCTCTTCATCTCTGCCTCTCTGCGTCTCAGTGTCTCTGTGTCGCTGTGTATCAGAGTCTCTGCGTCTCAGTGTCTCTGCGTCTCTCGGTCTCAGTGTCTCTGCATCTCAGTGTCTCTGCGTCTCTGCGTCTCAGGGTCTCTGAGCTTCTGCGTCTCTGGGTCTCAGTGTCTCTGCATCTCTGCGTCTCTGCGTCTCAGAGTCTCTGAGTCGCTGCGTCTCTGGGTCTCGGTGTCTCAGCTCCTCAGTGTCTCTGCGTCTCTGGGACTCTGTGTCTCTGCGTCTCAGAGTCTCTGCGTCTCTGGGTCTCAGTGTCTCTGCGTCTCGGATTTCTGCGTCTCTGCGTCTCTTCGTCTCTGGGTCCCAGTGTCTCTGGGTCTCAGTGTCTCTGCGACTCAGTGTCTCTGCGTCTCAGTGTCTCTGCGTCTCAGTGTCTCTGTGTCACTGCGCCACTGCGTTTCTGGGTCTCAGGGTGTCTGCGTTTCAGAGTCTCTGGGTCGCTGCGTCTCTGGGTCTCAGTGTCTCTGCGTCTGCATCTCTGGGTCTCAGCGTCTCAGTGTATCTGCGTCTCAGGGTCTCTGCGTCTCTGCGTCTCTGCGTCTCAGTGTCTCTGCGTCTCTGGGTCTCAGTGTCTCTGCGTCTCTGGGTCTCAGTGTCTCTGCATCTCAGGTTCTCTGCATCTCTTCGTCTCTGTGTCTCAGCGTCTCAGCGTCTCAGCGTCTCTGCGTCTCTGCGTCTCAATGTCTCTGAGTCCCTGTGTCTCAGAGTCTCTGCGTCTCAGCGTCTCTGGGTCTCAGTGTCTCTGCGTCTCTGCGTCTCTGGGTCTCAGTGTCTCTGCGTCTCAGAGTCTCTGCGTCTCAGGGTCTCTGCGTCTCAGCGTCTCAGGGTCTTTGAGTCTCTGCTTCTCAGAGCCTCTGTGTCTCAGAGTCTCTGCGTCTCAGGGTCTCTGCGTCTCAGCGTCTCAGGGTCTTTGAGTCTCTGCTTCTCAGAGCCTCTGTGTCTCAGAGTCTCTGCGTCTCAGGGTCTCTGCGTCTCAGCGTCTCTGGGTCTCAGTGTCTCTGCGTCTCAGGGTCTCTGCGTCTCTGCGTCTCAGGGTCTCTGCGTCTTAGCGTCTCAGGGTCTTTGAGTCTCTGCTTCTCAGAGTCTCTGTGTCTCAGAGTCTCTGCGTCTCAGGGTCTCTGCGTCTTAGCGTCTCAGGGTCTTTGAGTCTCTGCTTCTCAGAGTCTCTGTGTCTCAGAGTCTCTGCGTCTCAGGGTCTCTGCGTCTTAGCGTCTCAGGGTCTTTGAGTCTCTGTTTCTCAGAGTCTCTGTGTCTCAGAGTCTCTGCGTCTCAGGGTCTCTGCGTCTTAGCGTCTCAGGGTCTTTGAGTCTCTGCTTCTCAGAGTCTCTGTGTCTCAGGGTCTCTGCGTCTCAGGGTCTCTGCGTCTCAGGGTCTCTGCGTCTCAGCGTCTCTGGGTCTCAGTGTGTCTGCGTCTCAGGGTCTCTGCGTGTCTACGTCGCTAGGTCTCAGTGTCTCTGCGTCTCAGGGTCTCTGCGTCTCTCCGTCTCAGAGTCTCTGAGTTTCTGCGTCTCTGGGTCTCAGTGTCTCTGCGTCTCGGATTTCTGCATCTCTGCGTCTCAGGGTCTCTGCGTCTCTGCGTCTCAGTCTCTCTGCATCTCTGTGTCTCTGCTTCTCAGTGTCTCTGCGTCCCAGGGTCTCTGCGTCTCAGTGTCTCTGCGTCTCTGCGCCACTGCGTTTCTGGGTCTCAGGGTGTCTGCGTCTCAGAGTCTCTGGGTCGCTGCGTCTCTGGGTCTCAGCGTCTCTGCGTCTCAGGGTCTCTGCGTCTCAGGGTCTCTGTGTCTCTGGGTCTCAGTGTGTCTGCATCTCAGGTTCTCTCCGTCTCTTCGTCTCTGTCTCAGCGTCTCTGCGTCTCTGCCTCTCTACGTCTCAGCGTCTCAGTGTCTCTGCGTCTCTGCGTCTCTGGGTCTCAGTATCACTGCGTCTCAGAGTCTCTGCGTCTCAGGGTCTCTGCGTCTCAGCGTCTCAGCGTCTCTGAGATTCTGCGTCTCTGGGTCTCAGTGTCTCTGCATCTCTGTGTCTCTGCGTCTCTGAGTCTCTGCGTCTCTGGGTCTCAGTTTCTCTGCTCCTCAGTGTCTCTGCGTCTCTGCGTCTCAGGGTCTCTGCGTCTCTGCATCTCAGGGTCTCAGCGTATCTGCGTCTCTGCGTGTCTGCGTCTCTGGGTCTCTCGGTCTCAGTGTCTCTGCGTCTCAGGGTCTCTGCGTCTCTGGGTCTCAGTGTCTCTGCGTCTCAGGGTCTCAGTGTCTCGGCGTCTCAGGGTCTCTGCGTCTCTGTGTCTCAGTGTCTCTGCGTCTCAGCGTCTCTGCGTCTCTGGGTGTCAGTGCCTTTGCATCTCAGGGTCTCTGCGTCTCAGTATCTCTGCGTCTCAGCGTCTCTACGCCTCTCGGTCTCAGTGTCTCTGCGTCTCAGTGTCTCTGCGTGTGTCTGGGTCTCAGTGTGTCTGCGTCTCAGTGTCTCTGCGTCTCTCGGTCTCAGTGTCTCGGCGTCTCAGAGTCTCAGTGTCTCTGCGTCTCAGGTTCTCTACTCCTCTGCGTCTCAGAGTCTCTGAGCTTCTGCGTCTCTGGGTCTCAGTGTCTCTGCATCTCTGCATCTCTGCGTCTCTGCGTCTCAGAGTCTCTGCGTCTCTGCGTCTCTGGGTCTCAGTGTCTCTGCGTCTCAGGGTCTCTGCGTCTCTGGGACTCTGTGTCTCTGCGTCTCAGAGTCTCTGCGTCTCTGCGTCTCAGTGTCTCTGCGTCTCAGCGTCTCAGTCTCTCTGCGTCTCTGTGTCGCTTCGTCTCTGGGTCCCAGGGTCTCTGCGTCTCAGCGTCTCTGCGACTCAGTGTCTCTGCGTCTCAGCGTCTCTGCGTCTCTGCGCCACTGCGTTTCTGGGTCTCAGGGTGTCTGCGTCTCAGAGTCTCTGGGTCGCTGCGTCTCTGGGTCACAGCGTCTCTGCGTCTCAGTGTATCTGCGTCTCTGCATCTCTGGGTCTCAGCGTCTCTGCGTCTCAGTGTATCTGCGTCTCAGGGTCTCTGCGTCTCAGGGTCTCTGCGTCTCTGCGTCTCAGTGTCTCTGCATCTCAGGTTCTCTGCATCTCTTCGTCTCTGTGTCTCAGCGTCTCTGCGTCTCTGAGTCCCTGTGTCTCAGTGTCTCTGCGTCTCTGGATCTCTGGGTCTCAGTGTCTCTGCGTCTCAGAGTCTCTGCGTCTCAGGGTCTCTGCGTCTCAGCGTCTCAGGGTCTTTGAGTCTCTGCTTCTCAGAGTCTCTGTGTCTCAGAGTCTCTGCGTCTCAGGGTCTCTGCGTCTCAGCGTCTCTGGGTCTCAGTGTGTCTGCGTCTCAGGGTCTCTGCGTGTCTACGTCGCTAGGTCTCAGTGTCTCTGCGTCTCAGGGTCTCTGCGTCTCTGCGTCTCAGGGTCTCTACGCCTCTGCGTCTCAGAGTCTCTGAGTTTCTGCGTCTCTGGGTCTCAGTGTCTCTGCGCCTCGGATTTCTGCATCTCTGCGTCTCAGGGTCTCTGCATCTCTGTGTCTCTTCGTCTCTGGGTCCCAGGGTCTCTGTTTCTAAGCGTCTCTGCGTCTCTGCGCCACTGCGTTTCTGGGTCTCAGGGTGTCTGCGTCTCAGAGTCTCTGGGTCGCTGCGTCTCTGCGTCTCAGTGTATCTGCGTCTCAGGGTCTTTGCCTCTCAGGGTCTCTGTGTCTCTGGGTCTCAGTGTGTCTGCATCTCAGGTTCTCTGCGTCTCTTCGTCTCTGTCTCAGCGTCTCAGCGTCTCTGCGTCTCTGCCTCTCTGCATCTCAGCGTCTCAGTGTCTCTGCGTCTCTGCGTCTCTGGGTCTCAGTATCTCTGCGTCTCAGAGTCTCTGCGTCTCAGTATCTCTGCGTCTCAGTATCTCTGCGTCTCAGAGTCTCTGCGTCTCAGGGTCTCTGCGTCTCAGCGTCTCTGAGTTTCTGCGTCTCTGGGTCTCAGTGTCTCTGCATCTCTGTGTCTCTGCGTCTCTGAGTCTCTGCGTCTCTGGGTCTCAGTTTCTCTGCTCCTCAGTGTCTCTGCGTCTCTGGGACTCTGTGTCTCTGCGCCTCGGGGTCTCTGCATCTCAGAGTCTCTGCTCTCGGGTTTCTGCGTCTCTGCGTCTCAGGGTCTCTGCGTCTCTGGGTCTCAGTGTCTCTGCGTCTCGGGTCTCTGCGTCTCAGTGTGTCTGCGTCTCTGTGTCTCTTCGTCTCTGCGTCCCACGGTCTCTGCGTCTCAGCGTCTCTGCGACTCACTGTCTCTGCTTCTCAGTGTCTCTGCGTCTCTGCGTCTCTGCATCTCTGCCTCTCTGCGTCTCAGGTTTTCTGCGTCTCTTCATCTCTGCGTCTCAGCGTGTCTGCCTCTCTGCGTCTCAGTGTCTCTGTGTCCCTGTATCTCAGAGTCTCTGCGTCTCAGCGTCTCTGCGTCTCAGCATCTCTGCGTCTCAGCGTCTCTGTGTCTCTGCGTCTCAGCATCTCTGCGTCTCAGCGTCTCTGGGTCTCTACGTCTCAGAGTCTCTGCGTCTCAGAGTCTCAGTGTCTCTGCGTCTCTGCATCTCAGGGTCCCTGCGTCTCAGAGTCTCTGGGTCTCAGTGTCTCTGCGTCTCTGCATCTCTGGGTCTCAGTGTCTCTGCGTCTCTGCATCCCTGGGTCTCAGCGTCTCTGCGTCTCAGTGTCTCTGCGTCTCTGGGTCTCAGGGTCTCTGCCTCTCAGTATCTCTGCGTCTCTACGTCTCAGAGTCTCTGCGTCTCAGTGTCTATGCGTCTCAGTGTCTCTACGTCACTGCGTCTCTGGGTCTCAGTGTCTCTGCATCTCTGCATCTCTGTGTCTCTGCGTCTCTGCGTCTCTGAGTGTCTGCGTCTCTGGGTCTCAGTATCTCTGCTCCTCAGTGTCTCTGCTTCTCTGGGACTCTGTGTCTCTGCATCTCAGGGTCTCTGCGTCTCAGAGTCTCTGTGTCTCGGGTTTCTGCGTCTCTGCGTCTCTGGGTCTCAGTGTCTCTGCGTCTCTTGTTTCTGCGTCTCAGGGTCTCTGCGTCTCTGGTTTCTGCGTCTCAGGGTCTCTGCGTCTCTGGTTTCTGCGTCTCAGTGCCTCTGCGTCTCTGCGTCTCAGTGTCTCTGCGTCTCAGTGTGTCTGCGTCTCTGTGTCTCTTCGTCTCTGCGTCCCAGGGTCTCTGCGTCTCAGCGTCTCTGCGACTCAGTATCTCTGCTTCTCAGCGTCTCTGCGTCTCTGCGTCTCTATGTCTCAGTGTCTCTGCGTCTCACGGTCTCTGCGTCGCTGCGTCTCTGGGTCTCAGGGTCTCTGCGTCTCAGTGTCTCTGCGTCTCTTTGTCCCTGCGTCTCAGCGTCTCTGCATCTCTGCGTCTCAGGTTCTCTTCGCCTCTGCGTCTCTTCGCCTCTGCGTCTCAGCGTCTCAGCGTCTCTGCGTCTCAGCGTCTCTGCGTCTCAGTGTCTCTGTGTCCCTGTATGTCAGAGTCTCTGCGTCTCAGCGTCTCTGCGTCTCAGTGTCTCTGCGTCTCTGCGTCTCACAGTCTCTGCGTCTCAGTGTCTCTGGGTCTCAGAGTCTCTGAGTCTCAGTGTCTCTGCGTCTCTGCATCCCTGGGTCTCAGTGTCTCTGCGTCTCTGCATCTCAGGGTCTCAATGTCTCTGCATGTCAGAGTCTCTGCGTCTCTGCATCTCTGCATCTCTGGGTCTCAGTGTCTATGCGTCTCTGCTTCTCATTGTCTCTGCATCTCAGGGTCTGAGCATCTCTGCGTCTCTGGGTCTCTGGGTATCTGTGTCTCTGCGTCTCAGAGTCTCTGCGTCTCTGCGTCTCTGCGTCTCAGGTTCTCTGTGTCTCGGTGTCTCTATGTCTCTGGGTCTCAGCGTCTCTGGGCCTCAGTGTCTCTGCATCTCAGGGTCTCTGCGTCTCAGTGTCTCTCCGTCTCAGTGTCTCTGCGTCTCTGCGTCTCAGAGTCTCTCCGTTTCAGCATCTCTGCGTCTCAGTGTGTCTGCATTTCAGTGTCTCTGCGTTTCTGCGTCTCTGCATCTCTGGGTTGCAGCGTCTCAGTGTCACTGTGTCTCAGTGTCTCTGCACCTCAGAGTCTCTGTGTCTCTGCATCTCTGCATCTCTGGGTCTCAGTGTCTCGACGTCTATGCGTCTCTGGGCCTCAGGCTCTCTGCGTCTCAGGTTCTCTGCGTCTCTGTGTCTATGCGTCCCTGCGTCTCAGGGTCGCTGATTCTCTGTGTCTCAGCATCTCTGGGTCTCAGGGTCTCTGCCTCTCAGCATTTCAAGTTCTCTGCGTCTCAGAGTCTCTGGCTCGCTGCGTCTCTGCGTCTCTGTGTCTCTGTGTCTCTGCGTCTCAGTGTCTCTGCGTCTCTGCGTCTCAGCGTCTATGCATCACAGAGTCTCTGTGTCTCATAGTCTCTGCCTCTCTGTGTCTCAGGGTCTCTGCGTCTCAGGTTCTCTGCGTCTCTGCGTCTCAGGGTCTCAGATTCTCTGCATCTCTGCGTCTCAGTGTCTCAGCGTCTCAGTTACTCTGCATCTCTGGGTCTCAGCATCTATGCGTCTCAGAGTCTCTGTGTCTCTGCGTCTCAGAGTCTCTGCTTCTTTGGGTCTCAGTGTCTCTGCATCTCAGGGTCTCTGCGTCTCAGTGTCTCTGCGTCTCAGTGTCTCTGCATCTCATAGTCTCAGCCTCTCTGGGTCTCTGGCTCTCAGGGTTTCTGCGTCTCAGGTTCTCTACGTCTCTGCGTCTAGGGGACTCAGTGTCTCTGCGTCTCAGGGTCTCTGTGTCTCAGCGTCTCAGTGTCTCTGCATCTCTGCATCTCAGTGTCTCTACGTCTCTGCGTCTCTGGGTCTCAGTGTGTCTGCTCCTCAGTGTCTCTGCTTCTCTGGGACTCTGTGTCTCTGCATCTCAGGGTCTCTGCGTCTCAGAGTCTCTGCGTCTCAGGTTTCTGCGTCTCTGCGTCTCTGGGTCTCAGTGTCTCTGCATCTCTGCATCTCAGTGTCTCTACGTCTCTGCGTCTCTGGGTCTCAGTGTGTCTGCTCCTCAGTGTCTCTGCTTCTCTGGGACTCTGTGTCTCTGCGTCTCAGGGTCTCTGCGTCTCAGAGTCTCTGCGTCTCAGGTTTCTGCGTCTCTGCGTCTCAGGGTCTCTGCGTCTCAGGGTCTCTGCGTCTCTGCGTCTCTGGGTCTCAGTGTCTCTGCGTCTCTGGTTTCTGCGTATCAGGGTCTCTGCGTCTCTGCGTCTCAGTGTCTCTGCGTCTCAGTGTGTCTGCGTCTCTGTGTCTCTTCGTCTCTGCGTCCCAGGGTCTATGCTTCTCAGCGTCTCTGCGTCTCTGCGTATCTATGTCTCAGTGTCTCTGCGTCTCACGGTCTCTGCGTCGCTGCGTCTCTGGGTCTCAGGGTCTCTGCATCTCAGGTTCTCTGCGTCTCTTTGTCCCTGTGTCTCAGCGTCTCTGCATCTCTGCGTCTCAGGTTCTCTTCGCCTCTGCGTCTCAGCGTCTCAGGGTCTCAGCGTCTCTGCGTCTCAGCGTCTCTGCCTCTCTGCGTCTCAGTGTCTCTGTGTCCCTGTATGTCAGAGTCTCTGCGTCTCAGCGTCTCTGCGTCTCAGTGTCTCTGCGTCTCTGCGTCTCCCAGTCTCTGCGTCTCAGTGTCTCTGGGTCTCAGTGTCTCTGAGTCTCAGTGTCTCTGCGTCTCTGCATCTCTGGGTCTCAGTGTCTCTGCGTCTCTGCATCCCTGGGTCTCAGCGTCTCTGCGTCTCAGGGTCTCTGCGTCTCAGTGTCTCTGCATCTCAGTGTCTCTGTGTCTCTGCGTCTCAGGGTCTCAATGTCTCTGCATGTCAGAGTCTCTGCGTCTCTGCATCTCTGCATCTCTGGGTCTCAGTGTCTATGCGTCTCTGCTTCTCAGTGTCTCTGCATCTCAGGGTCTGAGCATCTCTGCGTCTCTGGGTCTCTGGGTATCTGTGTCTCTGCGTCTCAGAGTCTCTGCGTCTCTGCGTCTCAGGTTCTCTGTGTCTCGGTGTCTCTATGTCTCTGGGTCTCAGCGTCTCTGTGTCTCAGTGTCTCTGCATCTCAGGGTCTCTGCGTCTCAGTGTCTCTCCGTCTGAGTGTCTCTGCGTCTCAGTGTCTCTGCGTCTCTGTGTCTCCCAGTCTCTGCGTCTCAGTGTCTCTGGGTCTCAGTGTCTCTGAGTCTCAGTGTCTCTGCGTCTCTGCATCTCTGGGTCTCAGTGTCTCTGCGTCTCTGCATCCCTGGGTCTCAGCGTCTCTGCGTCTCAGTGTCTCTGCGTCTCAGTGTCTCTGCATCTCAGTGTCTCTGTGTCTCTGCGTCTCAGGGTCTCAATGTCTCTGCATGTCAGAGTCTCTGCGTCTCTGCATCTCTGCATCTCTGGGTCTCAGTGTCTATGCGTCTCTGCTTCTCAGTGTCTCTGCATCTCAGGGTCTGAGCATCTCTGCGTCTCTGGGTCTCTGGGTATCTGTGTCTCTGCATCTCAGAGTCTCTGCGTCTCAGGTTCTCTGTGTCTCGGTGTCTCTATGTCTCTGGGTCTCAGCGTCTCTGGGTCTCAGTGTCTCTGCATCTCAGGGTCTCTGCGTCTCAGTGTCTCTCCGTCTCAGTGTCTCTGCGTCTCAGAGTCTCTCCGTTTCAGCATCTCTGCGTCTCAGTGTGTCTGCATTTCAGTGTCTCTGCGTTTCTGCGTCTCTGCATCTCTGGGTTGCAGCGTCTCAGTGTCACTGTGTCTCAGTGTCTCTGCACCTCAGTGTCACTGTGTCTCAGTGTCTCTGCACCTCAGTGTCACTGTGTCTCAGTGTCTCTGCACCTCAGTGTCACTGTGTCTCAGTGTCTCTGCACCTCAGAGTCTCTGTGTCTCAGTGTCTCTGCATCTCTGCATCTCTGGGTCTCAGTGTCTCTGCGTCTCTGGTTCTCAGTGTCTCTGCGTCTCAGTGTCTCTGCGTCTCTGGGTCTCAGTGTCTCGGCGTCTCAGGGTCTCTGCGTCTCTGTGTCTCAGTGTCTCTGCGTCTCAGCGTCTCTGCGTCTCTGGGTGTCAGTGCCTTTGCATCTCAGGGTCTCTGCGTCTCAGTATCTCTGCGTCTCAGTGTCTCTACGCCTCTGCGTCTCAGAGTCTCTGCGTTTCTGCGTCCCTGCGTCTTTGGGTCTAAGTGTCTCTGCATCTTTGCGTCTCTGGGTCTCAGTGTCTCGACGTCTCTGCGTCTCTGGGCCTCAGGGTCTCTGCATCTCAGGTTCTCTGCGTCTCTGTGTCTATGCGTCCCTGCGTCTCAGGGTCGCTGATTCTCTGTGTCTCAGAATCCCTGGGTCTCAGTCTTGTTGCGTCTCAGCGTCTCTGGGTCCCAGGGTCTCTGCGTCTCAGCATCTCTGGGTCTCAGGGTCTCTGCCTCTCAGCATTTCAAGTTCTCTGCGTCTCAGAGTCTCTGCGTGTCTGTGTCTCTGCGTCTCAGTGTCACTGCGTCTCTGCGTCTCAGCGTCTCTTCGCCTCTGGGTCCCATGGTGTCTGCATCTCAGTGTCTCTGCGTCTCTTCGTCCCTGCGTCTCAGCGTCTCTGCATCTCTGCGTCTCTGCCTGTCTGCGTCTCAGGTTCTCTTCGCCTCTTCGCCTCTGCGTCTCAGCGTCTCAGCGTCTCTGCGTCTCAGCGTCTCTGCCTCTCTGCGTCTCATTGTCTCTGTGTCCCTGTATGTCAGAGTCTCTGCGTCTCTGCGTCTCAGTGTCTCTGCGTCTCTGCATCTCTGCATCTCTGGGTCTCAGTGTCTATGCGTCTCTGCTTCTCAGTGTCTCTGCATCTCAGGGTCTGAGCATCGCTGCGTCTCTGCGTCTCTGGGTCTCAGTGTCTATGCGTCTCTGCTTCTCAGTGTCTCTGCATCTCAGGGTCTGAGCATCTCTGCGTCTCTGCGTCTCTGCGTCTCAGGTTCTCTGTGTCTCGGTGTCTCTATGTCTCTGGGTCTCAGCATCTCTGGGTCTCAGTGTCTCTGTGTCTCAGTGTCTCTGCGTCTCAGCGTCTCAGCGTCTCTGCGTCTCAGAGTCTCTGCGTATCTGCGTCTCAGCGTCTCTGGATCTCAGTGTGTCGGCGTCTCAGGGTCTCTGCGTCTCTACGTCTCTAGGTCTCAGTGTCTTAGCGTCTCTGGGTCTCAGTGTCTCTGCGTCTCTGGGACTCTGTGTCTTGCGTCTCAGTGTCTCTGCGTCTCTGCGTCTCAGGGTCTCTACACCTCTGCGTCTCAGAGTCTCTGAGTTTCTGCGCCTCTGCGTCTCTGGGTCTCAGTGTCTCTGCTTCTCTGCGTCTCAGAGTCTCTGCGTCTCCGGGTCTCAGTGTCTCTGCGTCTCTGGGACTCTGTGTCTGTGTGTCTCAGGGTCTCTGCATCTCTGTGTCTCAGGGTCTCTGTGTCTCTGCGTATCTGGGACTCAGTGTCTCTGCGTCTTGGGTTTCTGCGTCTCTGTGTGTCAGGGTCTCTGCGTCTCTGCGTCTCAGTGTCTCTGCGTCTCTTCGTCGCTGGGCCCCAGGGTCTCTGCATCTCTGCGTCTCTGCGACTCAGTGTCTCTGCTTCTCAGTGCCTCTGCGTCTCAGTGTCTCTGCGTCTCAGTGTCTCTGCGTCTCAGTGTCTCTGCGTCTCTGCACCTCTGCGTTTCTGGGTCTCAGGGTCTCTGCGTCTCAGAGTCTCTGGCTCGCTGCGTCTCTGCGTCTCTGGGTCCCTGTGTCTCTGCGTCTCTGCGTCTCAGTGTCTCTGCGTCTCTGCGTCTCAGCGTCTATGCATCACAGAGTCTCTCTGGACGGGATTTACCCCAGGATTCTCTGGGAGGCTAGAGAGGTGATTGCAGAGCCTCTGGCTCTGATCTTCAGGTCGTCGTTGGTCACAGGTATAGTACCGGAAGATTGGAGGTTAGCGAATGTTGTCCCATTGTTTAAGATGGGGAACAGAGACTTCCCCAGGAATTATAGACCGGTGAGTCTCACTTCTGTTGTGGGCAAGGTTTTAGAAAAAAATATTCGGGATAGGATTTATAGTTATTTGGAGAGTAATGAATTGATTGGAGATAGTCAGCATGGTTTTGTAGCGGGTAGGTCGTGCCTTACTAATATTATTGAGTTCTTTGAGAAAGTGACCAAAGAGGTGGATGGGGGTAAGGCAGTGGACGTGGTATATATGGATTTTAGTAAGGCATTTGATAAGGTTCACCATGGTATGCTTCTACAGAAAATGCAGATGTATGGGATTGGGGGTAATCTAGGAAATTGGATCAGGAATTGGCTATCAGATAGGAGACAGAGGGTGGTGGTTGATGGTAAATATTCATCATGGAGTTCGGTTACGAGTGGTGTGCCTCAGGGATCTGTTTTGGGGCCACTGCTGTTTGTAATTTTTATTAATGATCTGGATGAGGGTACAGAAGGATGGATTAGTAAACTTGCTGATGACACCAAAGTCGGAGGAGTGGTAGATAATGAGGAAGGGTGTCTTAGTTTCCCCCTTAGGGGGACTTGGGCAAGTTGCAGAGCTGGGCCGAGAGGTGGCGGATGGAGTTTAATGCGGAGAAGTGTGAGGTAATTCACTTTGGTAGGAATAACAGATGTGTTGAGTATAGGGCTAACGGGAGGACTTTGAATAGTGTGGATGAGCAGAGGGATCTAGGTGTATGTGTACATAGATCAATGAAGGTTGGGAATCAAGTAGATAAGGTAGTTAAGAAGGCATACGGTGTCTTGGCGTTTATTGGTAGGGGGATTGAATTTAGGAGTCGCAGCGTCATGTTGCAACTGTACAAAACTCTGGTGCGGCCGCACTTGGAGTATTGTGTGCAGTTCTGGTCCCCACATTACAGGAAGGATGTAGAGGCTTTGGAGAGGGTGCAGAGGAGGTTTACCAGGATGTTGCCTGGTATGGAGGGGAGGTCCTATGAGGAGAGACTGAGGGATTTGAGGTTGTTTTCGCTGGAAAGAAGGCGGCTAAGAGGGGATCTTATTGAAACATATAAGATGATTAGAGGTTTAGATAGGGTGCACAGTGATAGCCTTTTTCCTCGGATGGAGAAAGCTAGCACGAGGGGGCATGGCTTTAAATTAAGGGGTGGTAGTTATAGGACGGGTGTCAGGGGTAGGTTCTTAACCCAGAGGGTGGTGAGGGATTGGAATGCCCTGCCTGCTGCAGTTGTAAATGCGCCTAGTTTGGGGGCGTTTAAGAGATCCGTGGATAGGTTTATGGATGAAAAGGGATTGGTTTAGGTTAGTGGGTCATTTTTTTAACTGGTCGGCGCAACATCGTGGGCCGAAGGGCCTGTTCAGCGCTGTAATGTTCTGTGTTCTATGTTCTGCGTCTCATAGTCTCTGCCTCTCTGGGTCGCAGGGTCTCTGCGTCTCAGGTTCTCTTAGTCTCTGCGTCTCTGGGACTCAGTGTCTCTGCGTCTCTGCATCTCTGGGTCTCAGCGTCTCTGGGTCTCAGTGTCTCTGCGTCTCAGGGTCTCTGCGTCTCTGCGTCTCAGGGTCTCTGCATCTCAGAGTCTCTGTGTCTCAGAGTCTCTGTGTCTCAGAGTCTCTGCGTCTCAGTGTCTCTGGGTCTCAGTGTCTCTGCCTCTCTGCATCTCGGGGTCTCAGTGTCTCTGCATCTCAGTGTATCTGCATCTCAAGGTCTCTGCGTCTCAGAGTCTCTGCGTCTCAGAGTCTCTGGGTCTCAGTGTCTCTGCGTCTCTGCACCCCTGGGTCTCAGCGTCTCTGCATCTCAGTGTATCTGCATCTCAAGGTCTCTGCGTCTCAGAGTCTCTGCGTCTCAGTGTCTCTGCGTCTCACTGTATCTGCGTCTCAGGGTCTCAGCGTCTCTGCATCTCAGTGTCTCTGCGTCTCAGCGTCTCTGCATCTCAGTGTCTCTGCGTCTCAGGGTCTCTGCGTCTCTGCGTCTCAGGGTCTCTGCATCTCAGAGTCTCTGTGTCTCAGAGTCTCTGTGTCTCAGAGTCTCTGCGTCTCAGTGTCTCTGGGTCTCAGTGTCTCTGCGTCTCTGCATCTCGGGGTCTCAGTGTCTCTGCATCTCAGTGTATCTGCACCTCAAGGTCTCTGCGTCTCAGAGTCTCTGCGTCTCAGAGTCTCTGGGTCTCAGTGTCTCTGCGTCTCTGCACCCCTGGGTCTCAGCGTCTCTGCATCTCAGTGTATCTGCATCTCAAGGTCTCTGCGTCTCAGAGTCTCTGCGTCTCAGTGTCTCTGCGTCTCACTGTATCTGCGTCTCAGGGTCTCAGCGTCTCTGCATCTCAGTGTCTCTGCGTCTCAGCGTCTCTGCATCTCAGTGTCTCTGAGTCTCAGTGTCTCTGCATCTCAGAGTCTCTGCGTCTCAGGGTCTCTGCGTCTCTGCGTCTCAGGGTCTTAGCGTATCTGCGTGTCTGCGTCTCAGCGTCTCTGGGTCTCAGTGTGTCTGGGTCTCAGTGTGTCTGCGTCTCAGTGTCTCTGCGTCTCTCGGTCTCAGTGTCTCTGCGTCTCAGGGTCTCTGCGTCTCTGGGTCTCAGCGTAACTTCGTCTCTGCGTCTCAGCGTCTCTGGGTCTCAGAGTCTCTGCGTCTCAGGGTCTCTGCGTCTCTGCGTCTCAGGGTCTCAGCGTATCTGCGTCTCTGCGTGTCTGCGTCTCAGCGTCTCTGGGTCTCAGTGTGTCTGGGTCTCAGTGTGTCTGCGTCTCAGTGTCTCTGCGTCTCTCGGTCTCAGTGTCTCTGCGTCTCAGGGTCTCTGCGTCTCTGCGTCTCAGTGTCTCTGCGTCGCTGGGTCTCAGTGTCTCTGCGTCTCAGGGTCCCTGCGTCTCTGCGTCTCAGGGTCTCTACACCTCTGCGTCTCAGAGTCTCTGAGCATCTGCGTCTCTGGGTCTCAGTGTCTCTGCGTCTCAGAGTCTCTGAGTCTTGCGTCTCTGGGTCTCGGTGTCTCAGCTCCTCAGTGTCTCTGCGTCTCTGGGACTCTGTGTCTCTGCGTCTCAGAGTCTCTGCGTCTCTGGGTCTCAGTGTCTCTGCGTCTCAGATTTCTGTGTCTCTGCGTCTCAGGGTCTCAGGGTCTCTGCGTCTCTGTGTCTCAGTCTCTCTGCGTCTCTGTGTCTCTTCGTCTCTGGGTCCCAGGGTCTCTGCGACTCAGTGTCTCTGTGACTCAGTGTCTCTGCATCTCAGTGTCTCTGCGTCTCAGTGTCTCTGCGTCTCTGCGCCACTGCGTTTCTGGGTCTCAGTGTATCTGCGTCTCAGGATCTCTGCGTCTCAGAGTCTCAGAGTCTCTGCGTCTCTGGGTCTCAGTGTCTCTGCATCTCAGGTTCTCTGCATCTCTTCGTCTCTGTGTCTCAGCGTCTCAGCGTCTCTGCGTCTCTGCGTCTCAGTGTCTCTGAGTCCATGTGTCTCAGAGTCTCTGCGTCTCAGCGTCTCTGGGTCTCAGTGTCTCTGCATCTCTGCGTCTCTGGGTCTCAGTGTCTCTGCGTCTCAGAGTCTCTGCGTCTCAGGGTCTCTGTGTCTCAGCGTCTCAGGGTCTCAGTGTCTCTGCTTCTCAGAGTCTCTGTGTCTCAGAGTCTCTGCGTCTCAGCGTCTCTGGGTCTCAGTGTGTCTGCGTCTCAGGGTCTCTGCGAGTCTACGTCGCTAGGTCTCAGTGTCTCTGCGTCTCAGGGTCTCTGCGTCTCTGCGTCTCAGAGTCTCTGAGTTTCTGCGTCTCTGGGTCTCAGTGTCTCTGCGTCTCGGATTTCTGCATCTCTGCGTCTCAGGGTCTCTGCGTCTCTGCGTCTCAGTCTCTCTGCATCTCTGTGTCTCTTCGTCTCTGGGTCCCAGGGTCTCTGCGTCTCAGCGTGTCTGCGACTCAGTGTCTCTGCTTCTCAGTGTCTCTGCGTCTCAGTGTCTCTGCGTCTCAGGGTCTCTGCGTCTCAGGGTCTCTGTCTCTGGGTCTCACTGTGTCTGCATCTCAGGTTCTCTGCGTCTCTTCGTCTCTGTCTCAGCGTCTCAGCGTCTCTGCGTCTCTGCCTCTCTGCGTCTCAGCGTCTCAGTGTCTCTGCGTCTCTGGGTCTCAGTATCTCTGCGTCTCAGAGTCTCTGCATCTCAGGGTCTCTGCGTCTCAGCGTCTCTGAGTTTCTGCGTCTCTGGGTCTCAGCGTCTCTGCGTCTCTGCCTCTCTGCGTCTCAGCGTCTCAGTGTCTCTGCGTCTCTGCGTCTCTGGGTCTCAGTATCTCTGCGTCTCAGAGTCTCTGCGTCTCAGGGTCTCTGCGTCTCAGCGTCTCAGCGTCTCTGAGTTTCTGCGTCTCTGGGTCTCAGTGTCTCTGCATCTCTGTGTCTCTGCGTCTCTGAGTCTCTGCATCTCTGGGTCTCAGTTTCTCTGCTCCTCAGTGTCTCTGCGTCTCAGGGTCTCTGCGTCTCTGCGTCTCAGGGTCTCAGCGTATCTGCGTCTCTGCGTGTCTGCGTCTCAGCGTCTCTGGGTCTCAGTGTGTCTGGGTCTCAGTGTGTCTGCGTCTCAGTGTCTCTGCGTCTCTCGGTCTCAGTGTCTCTGCGTCTCAGGGTCTCTGCGTCTCTGGGTCTCAGTGTCTCTGCGTCTCAGGGTCTCTGCGTCTCTGCGTCTCAGGGTCTCTACACCTCTGCGTCTCAGAGTCTCTGAGCTTCTGCGTCTCTGGGTCTCTGCGTCTCTGGGTCTCAGTGTCTCTGCGTCTCAGTGTCTCTGCGTCTCTGCGTCTCAGTGTCTCTGCGTCTCAGTGTCTCTGCATCTCTGTGTCTCTGCGTCTCAGTGTTTCTGCGTCTCTGCGTGTCTGCGTCTCAGCGTCTCTGGGTCTCAGTGTCTCAGCTCCTCAGTGTCTCTGTGTCTCTGGGACTCTGTGTCTCTGCATCTCAGAGTCTCTGCATCTCAGGGTCTCTGCGTCTCTGCGTCTCAGGGTCTCAGCGTATCTTCGTCTCTGCGTGTCTGCGTCTCAGCGTCTCTGGGTCTCAGTGTGCCTGGGTCTCAGTGTGTCTGCGTCTCAGTGTCTCTGCGTCTCTCGGTCTCAGTGTCTCTGCGTCTCAGGGTCTCAGTGTCTCTGCGTCTCAGGGTCCCTGCGTCTCTGCGTCTCAGGGTCTCTACACCTCTGCGTCTCAGAGTCTCTGCATCTCTGTGTCTCAGGGTCTCTGCGTCTCTGCGTCTCAGTCTCTCTGCGTCTCTGTGTCTCTTCGTCTCTGGGTCCCAGGGTCTCTGCGACTCAGTGTCTCTGTGACTCAGTGTCTCTGCGTCTCAGTGTCTCTGCGTCTCAGTGTCTCTGCGTCTCAGTGTCTCTGCGTTTCTGGGTCTCAGGGTGGCTGCGTCTCAGAGTCTCTGGGTCGCTGCATCTCTGGGTCTCAGTGTCTCTGCGTCTCTGCATCTCTGGGTCTCAGCGTCTCTGCGTCTCAGTGTTTCTGCGTCTCAGGATCTCTGCGTCTCTGCGTCTCAGGGTCTCTGCGTCTCTGGGTCTCAGTGTCTCTGAGTCTCAGTGTATCTGCGTCTCTGAATCCCTGTGTCTCAGAGTCTCTGCGTCTCAGCGTCTCTGTGTCTCAGTGTCTCTGTGTCTCTGCGTCTCAGAGTCTCTGCGTCTCAGGGTCTCTGCGTCTCAGCGTCTCAGGGTCTTTGAGTCTCTGCTTCTCAGAGTCTCTGTGTCTCAGAGTCTCTGCGTCTCAGCGTCTCTGGGTCTCAGTGTGTCTGCGTCTCAGGGTCTCTGCGTGTCTACGTCGCTAGGTCTCAGTGTCTCTGCGTCTCAGGGTCTCAGTGTCTCTGCGTCTCAGGGTCTCTGCGTCTCTGCGTCTCAGAGTCTCTGAGTTTCTGCATCTCTGGGTCTCAGTGTCTCTGCGTCTCGGATTTCTGCATCTCTGTGTCTCAGTCTCTCTGCATCTCTGTGTCTCTTCGTCTCTGGGTCCCAGGGTCTCTGCGACTCAGTGTCTCTGCGACTCAGTCTCTCTGCGTCTCAGTGTCTCTGCGTCTCTGCACCACTGCGTTTCTGGGTCTCAGGGTGTCTGCGTCTCAGAGTCTCTGCGTCTCTGCATCTCTGGGTCTCAGCGTCTCTGCGTCTCAGTGTATCTGCGTCTCAGGGTCTCTGCGTCTCTGCGTCTCAGGGTCTCTGCGTCTCTGGGTCTCAGTGTCTCTGCATCTCAGGTTCTCTGCATCTCTTCGTCTCAGTGTCTCTGCGTCTCTAGGTCTCTAGGTCTCAGTGTGTCTGCGTCTCTGGGACTCTGTGTCTCTGCGTCTCAGTGTCTCTGCATTTCAGGTTCTCTGCGTCTCTTCGTCTCTGTGTCTCAGCGTCTCTGCGTCTCTGCGTCTCAGCATCTCAGTGTATCTGCGTCTCTGCGTCTCAGTGTCTCTGCGTCTCAGAGTCTCTGCGTCTCAGAGTCTCTGTGTCTCAGTGTCTCTGCGTCTCAGCGTCTCAGTGTCTCTGCGTCTCAGTGTCTCAGTGTCTCTGCGTCTCTGTGTCTCTGTGTCTCAGAGTCTCTGCGTCTCAGAGTCTCTGCCTCTCAGAGTCTCTGCGTCTCAGAGGCTCTGTGTTTCAGTGTCTGTGCGTCTCTGCGTCTCTGCGTCTCTGGGTCTCAGTGTCTCTGCCTCTCAGCATCTCTGCGTCTCTGCGTCTCAGAGTCTCAGCGTCTCTGGATCTCAGTGTGTTGGCGTCTCAGGGTCTCTGCGTCTCTACGTCTCTAGGTCTCAGTGTCTCAGCGTCTCTGAGTCCCTGCGTCTCTGGGTCTCATTGTCTCTGCTCCTCAGTGTCTCTGCGTCTCTGGGACTCTGTGTCTCTGCGTCTCAGTGTCTCTGCGTCTCTGGGTCTCAGTGTCTCTGCATCTCAGGTTCGCTGCGTCTCTTCGTCTCTGTGTCTCAGTGTCTCAGCGTCTCTGCTTCTCTGCCTCTCTGCGCCTCAATGTCTCTGAGTCCCTGTGTCTCTGAGTCCCTGTGTCTCTGAGTCCCTGTGTCTCTGAGTCCCTGTGTCTCAGAGTCTCAGTGTCTCAGAGTCTCTGGGTCTCAGTGTCTCTGCGTCTCTGAATCTCTGGGTCTCAGTGTCCCTGTGTCTCTGCATCCCTGGGTCTCAGCGTCTCTGCGTCTCAGTGTCTCTGCGTCTCTGAATCTCTGGGTCTCAGTGTCCCTGTGTCTCTGCATCCCTGGGTCTCAGTGTCTCTGCGTCTCTGCGTCTCTGGGTCTCGGTGTCTCTGCCTCTCAGCATCTCTGCGTCTCTGCGTCTCAGAGTCTCTGCGTCTCTGCGTCTCTGCGTCGCTGCGTCTCTTCGCCTCTGGGTCCCATGGTGTCTGCGTCTCAGCGTCTCTGCGTCTCAATGTCTCGGCGCCCCAGTGTCTCTGCGTCTCTGGGCCTCAGGGTCCCTGCGTCTCAGGGTCTCAGGGTCTCTGCGTCTCAGGTTCTCTGCGTCCCTTCGTCTCTTCATCTCTGCGTCTCAGCGTCTCTGCGTCTCTGCCTCTCTGCGTCTCAGTGTCTCTGTGTCGCTGTGTCTCAGAGTGTCTGCGTCTCAGTGTCTCTGCGTCTCTGCATCTCAGAGTCTCTGGGTCTCAGTGTCTCTGCATCTCAGCGTCTCAGGGTCTCTGAGTCTCTGCTTCTCAGAGTCTCTGCATCTCAGGGTCTCTGCGTATCTGCGTGTCTGCGTCTCAGCGT